>NW_017259255.1:1498811-1499188 GCF_001594045.1 Atta colombica | reverse complement strand
TTATTATATATATATATACAGTAATTAAAACTATATATTATTTTAATCTTCAATAAAGAATAAATAACGTTATTACTAACATTTCTACTAAATATTGATTATAAACAAGAGATTACCTTCAATATTATTACTACTATCTAAGAGATGTTGGAGTACTACTATATTTTCCTTCAATGTTTCCAGCTGGGCAATACTGCACTTTGTTTGATATAACTTGTTTTCTATAACTTCTGTGCACATTGTCTAAAAGATAATTAGAAAGTGTTAATATATTTAAAGATATTTTATTTTCAGTGTATGTGAATAATGTTCAATATTTTACCACATCTTGAATTAATTTTGAAGGATTCACATTATTTTCTTTAACGTTAATGAGT
>NW_017259255.1:1466909-1498711 GCF_001594045.1 Atta colombica | reverse complement strand
TATATATATAATTTTTTTTAATAAAAAATATATAAGATTCATATATACTGTGCATAATCATGTGATACAGGTAAGCCTGAAATATTGCTTGTAGAATGTACTATTTTATGTACAGAATGTTTGTGTGATGTTATCATATTGAGATGTTTTGTGATGTTTTCCTTGCATTGTTCTGTCTCCCCTATGAACAATAGATTTATGCCTTATATAACTGCAAAGTTTTTCAATAACAAAACAATTCATTCCAATTAAAAATAATCTGAAATAGCTTACTTCTCAAGTCTCGCAATTCCTTCATTAATTCTTTATGTTCACTAGACTCTTCATCAAGACATTCTAATTCACGCTGATTAGCCAACCTTTTTTCTTGCATAACTCTTATAAAACGTTCTATATCATTCATTGTAGGCTACACGCTAAAACAAAAGGTAAAACAAATTCCAAAATATTTCTATTGTAGTAATCTTTTTAAATATGTAATAATATTTCAAAAGATCATTTGATTCCATTTTGTAGAATTTTTCAAACAAACTTATGTAAAGTAATCACTATAGAATTTGAATTTTTAAGGATGAATTTGCAGATTATAGCACAGAGTATAGCACAGAGAATGTTTAGGGTAAAAGAAACTTGTATATCAATTTAACTTCAATCCATTTATTCACTAAACATTACACTTTCAAACGATTGATTCAACTGATGTCACAGTATAAGCACAGTATATATAGTAGTGCTCTCCTGATTTTGTTGGTCAAAATAGAGTGCGCATGCGTGAAATAAGTATAGTAGAGTCTCTCTAATACTTGTATTCATAGTCCTTCCTTGAGGATTCCTTGTTTTCCCTCATGTTTCATAAGCTTGACCCAGCTTGACCAAACAAGGAGCCTTATTAGCTTCCTTTTCTCAAGGTTACGAGTTTCCTTGAAGAGAGTAGCCTTCATAACCAAGCAAATCTCCAAATTTAATTCGTTACACTTTCTTTTTACTTTCGATAGCTTTTAATTTAAATCTGATAATTGCATTGATAATTATTTTTGATAACTTTTTTTCGGAAATAAATTCGTCTAAAAGCATTTTCTCCTTATAATAAGCATTATAGCGAATTCGAT
Organism: Atta colombica; assembly: GCF_001594045.1. Taxonomy (NCBI): domain Eukaryota; kingdom Metazoa; phylum Arthropoda; class Insecta; order Hymenoptera; family Formicidae; genus Atta; species Atta colombica. The sequence continues at coordinate 1,497,602 of NW_017259255.1, read as the reverse complement.
GGAAGCACTGATGCATATTAAAGTTGTTGTACACTAATTTGAGTATAAAAATAAAATGCAAACATTTCGAATTATAAAATACATATTTTATCTAACAGTACAATAAAATGTATTGAATATTTCACAATTTAATCGATTTCTATGTTTATTTATAAACATAAAAATTTACATTATTTTGTGTACGATGATTTTAATGTGCATCAGTGAGCAATGAGTGCATCCAATCAAATTCACTATTTTATTTTTGTCCATTATTGTTGCAAACAATGCTTAATCACGACCTTATTTAATCAACAATGCCTTTATATATTTATCTTTATTATAAATAATTTACGATATTAGGTATACATATACTATATATTATGCTATCCTTACGATATTAGGTATGCATATACTATATATTACGCTACCCTCAGTAGGTTACTAAAATCCCTAAAATATTCCTTCGGGAAGGCAGACTTGAGATCTGTTTATGAAACAAGGAGGCCTTGGGAATCGCGGAATCTTTTATGGAGGCTCCTCCATCTTTAAAATAAGGAAGGACTGTGAATAAATTTGGTTATGGTGATAAAAGTGGAATGCCAAAATTATAGAGTATCCTCTCTACAGCACGAGTCTACCAATCACCGCGTACTTGCGCGAACGCATTTGCGCATGCTAATCTGTCAAAGTGCACTACAGTCAAAATGTACATAACCTTAACAGAACAAGTCATATGTATTACATATTATGTATCACAAAAGAATACATTACACAAATAATTAAGGCTTAAACACAATAGGCACAGGCAATAGGTACAGACAACAGGGAATAACGAGCCAATCAGAGCTCTGGGATATAATATCGAATTTACACTCCAGAACTTTGATTGGACGGCTCGTTATTTCTTGTTGCTGTACCTATTGTGTTTAAGCCTTTATACATAATCTGCCTATGCAATTATATTGCACATATTGTGAGAACTTAGTACAATTAGGTGCAGATGCGTGCAACATGTCCAACCTACTATGGCATGGAAGGAGCATGACATTAGTGTTTGTAAAAGTATTATACGTATGAGGAATGCAAAAATTACAGAAGTCAAATTTAGAGAGACTCTATTGTAAAGTGAAAAAGTAAACAACAGTAACATAAAAAACCGAGCAACAAAGATTACTTTTTATTTATTGTATTTTAAACTTATTTTTGGACATATACGTAAATTTCTTTTATATCAGCTTTCTCATAATATTTTCATAGCATATATAATTACATAATATTTCTTTATACAAATATACATTTATAATCCAGGAAACGAGAATAAATTAAAATGGATTGAAATTTGTTTCTATCTGAATACGTATTTTAAATAGCGAATACTTTTTTTTGAATTTAATTGGATTTAATTAGATGCAATTGAAAAACTGCAATTGGATGCAATTGAAAAACTGCATTTCCTATTCAAAACTTTGAATTGAACAGTATTCACAATGTGTGTCGTGCACAAAAAAAGCTAATATTATTTTTAGATTGAAAGGCATAGAGATGCCTTCATGCAATTCCTATAAATGAACAAAAATGCATTTAGAATTGAAAAGCATTCACTTTAACATTTGTGAATTAATATTTCTGAAAATCTAAATCCATTTCATTTCATTTCAATCCATTCTCGTTTGCTGAGAAGTTAATTTAATATTTTTCTTAATTTTTCTATATATTTTTTCTTTATATTTTTATTTTTCAATATATTTCAATTTATTTTTATTAATTTTCATAAAGTTTAAATTATTTCATTGCAATAGTAGATTTATTCGCGTCGCGTGCTCTAATATGCTCCAATATGCTACTACAATAGCTCTTACTCCAATGCATTCATTGGAATGCGATGCAAATAAATCTAGTGAGTTTTGCAAGGAATTTTGACAGAGTGAAAAAGGATGAAAAGAGAAAGAAGTTTAGGTAATAACCATGGCAATGCTAGATAACTTACTTATTTCACGCATGCGCACTCCATTTTGGCCAACACGTATAATATTAAGGATGTCGACAGAGAGTTGCGTTACTCTATATACTGTGATCATGGAGTTGCTGAGAGAGGGGTTTGTGTGGGAGTTTATTCCTCCTTACAGAATTACATACGGACGCGCGAATGTGTAGCCAGTGATATATCGGATTGCGTTGCTACACTCTTCTTTAATAATGTGATAGGAGACCTCGACTGAACAATTTATTGGATATCGTTTTGAGCAGATCCAAAAATGAGCACGATCTTGGAAAAAATTGCCTCAATCGAGGCTGAGGTAATCTCTGTTATATTGTGTCGCGTATGGTTCACAATAGGTTATCCCTTTGCAGTATTATCACTCATCATGTTTTCCTCTTCCAGATGGCTCGTACTCAGAAGAATAAAGCAACTTCTGGACATTTAGGTTTGCTGAAGGCAAAACTAGCCAAGCTCAGACGTGAGCTAATCACTCCAAAGGGTGGTGGTGGAGGTGGCGAGCAAGGTTTTGAAGTCGCTAAAACTGGTGATGCTCGTATTGGCTTTGTCGGTGAGTCTCTTCCAATCACATCATAATTTTATACTCTATTATAGCTGTATATTTCTATATTTGTTTGATAAATTCACGTGTTGTAAGTTTCATTCTAACTTTCTTCTGCAAGTAATAAGTGCTAAAGATATTCTAAGTTTATACAGTGCATGAGCACTGAATTCAACCAATGTCATTAAACAGGCTTGTTTAAAACTCTAGTGATGTTTGATTTGAATGCTCGTGTGCTTTGTCTAGATCTATAATAGGTTTTTAAATATTAAGCTGTAAAAAATGCACGAATCATTATCAATTATTTTTCTTGCATTTGATTAACTCTGCAAACACAATAGAATAGTAAGTCTAAGGAATTAACCAATCATGTTAGATTGTTCTTCTCACATTCAATTGTGATTGATCAATTTTTTTAAAGTTTAAAGGGATCCTAAAGCTATCTGTATTACTGATTAATCATAATTTTTGTATAACAATTTTTTTCCTTTTACCAATTTGAAAATCCTTATCCAGGATTAAAGTATACATATTAGTACGTGTTTGTAAGATGGAGTTTAAGCTGAGAATGATATAAAATTTTTTTTAAGATTTTAATTTAGAACTTTTTTATCGTTTTTGGAATAAATTCCATCTTACAGATACATATTAATGTATATACTTTAATCTTGGAAAAAAAGTTTTCGAATCTATAAAAGAGATAAAAAGTCAGTCCTTGCAAAGAATGTAATTTCATTTTAGGAGAAATATTTTATTCTATATTCTTTGAATCTTAATTCCATAAAAATATTGTTCATTCAAGTAATCTGAATCCCATCACATGCTTATTTTTAATCTGTAAATAAAACTTTTATATCAAGCAATGGCTGCATTCAGCAGAAAAAATAGTTTTGCAATTGTTGTAAAATTCTTTAATACGATTGATTCTAGCCTTAGTTTCTCACATCTAAATGTATAAACTAATCATGTTCAAAAATTTTACAACAGTTGCAAAGTTGCTTTCTCTACTGAACACAGCCAATGTTAATCTCTGGTGACAGTTGCACGTTCCAGAAAAAGTAAATTTAAAAATTTTTTTCTGATTTTCTCGTGAAATCGTGTTTTTCAGAATTTCTTTTTTATGCATTCTTTATTCTTTTTTCTATTTCTTTATTCTATTATTATATGAATTCTGTAAAAAAATTTTGCAATCCGTGAAGCCAAGGAGATTTCTCCTAAAACATAATCGTAAAACAGGACGACTTTAAGATCTCATTAAGGCTTATTATATTTATTATATTTGCAGGATAATTGATTAATTTCTTATGGCTTAAGGCTTAAAACTATTGTAGACTAAATACTGGACTAAATACTTATAATCATCATTCTGTCTTTATTATTTATTAGATCTAAAAAAGAAATTGAAAGCTTTAAAATCCAAATTGAACTCTAATCTATTTTAACTCTTAGGCGCATAATAGAACAAATATTAGGAACAGAAATAAATATTAAGATTTCAACCTATCAGATATCAATTATACCGGAGTACAGTTTCTAATAGATTGAAATCTTAATATTTATTCCTATTCTTAATATTTCCATTGTGCACAGGGTCTTATATTAATGATACTAAAAATTGTTCCAAGATTGAGGGAAGGAAAAAATTAACAAAATCACCTCTAAATAATTCGATCAAAAATTACCAATACAATTGATCAATTCTATCTTGGTCTGAAATCTCGGAGTATATAATTTCTAGTATCATAAACTCAAGGCTTAAGGCTGCAGTACAACATTATGCAAAAATCTGTGCTATAGCTTTTATATTATGTTTATACTTTATATTATTGTTTTCTCTTTGTTTCTCAACAAAGTGATGGAGAAAGCATTTAGCTTTTGAATTAAGTTTCGAACGGTATATATTAGATCAATGTTCCTTGAACTGTGTAGCATAAAATCTTTTGGAATATCAACATCTTATGAATTGTATACTACATTCTATGTTTCTATGCATGATTTTTTCCAATTTTTTTAAATTAAATTTACAGGTTTTCCTTCTGTGGGAAAATCTACATTGTTGAGTACACTCGCTGGCGTATATTCCGAAGTAGCTGAGTATGAGTTCACAACACTCACAACTGTTCCTGGTTGTATAAAATATAAAGGTGCAAAAATACAGGTAAATCTGCAATGAATTATAGTTACGTATTTAGATTGTCTCTGTATATAGCCAAAACTGTTACAATGGTTTTGCACATAAAAATAAATTGAAAATGTCTAATAAATATATGTCTGATTCCAAACGGTTTCAAAGTTATGGGATATTGAAGTAAGAAAATGTGAATTCTAGTAAATGTTATTATTCTATTTAATGTTTTATAAAAGATTCAAAAATTTCTTCGTCGACTTTGATATACTTTCTAGCACGAATTAATAAATTGTTTCGGACTTGATGATAAATATTTGGAATTTTGCGGATGATATTGACAGTAAGTATTAGTGGCTATAATTCTGCATTCTGAATCTCATTCTGATAGACTAAATCTTTCATTCGTCCCAAAGAAAAAAATCCAGTGATGTGAGATCGGGACTTCTCACTAACCATTTAATAGGAGCGTCTTCTTCCAATTTAATAAGGATAGTGATCATGGAGAAACATTCGCACAGAATATGTAAAGTGAGACGGTGCTCTGCATGAACTATGTTTCTTCGAGTTAAAAGATCTACATCCTCCAACAGTGCTAATGGGTCATTGCTCAAAAAGTGCAAATAAGCGTTTCCTGTAAATAAGAAGGCAGCCTGAAAGACTTAATTATATGGTTAATTATATGATTAGCAAGAATTCTAGTCCATACTTTAACAGAGAATTTTGGGAAAGATCTAGTCTATCAGAAAAAAATTCAGGATTCAAAATAATGAACATTAAACAACATTTACTACGATTCAGTTTCCTTATCTCAATATCTTGTAATTCTAAAACCATTCGAAATCGAACATATGTTTATTAGACTTGTTTTCATATGCTGAGGCTGCTGTAGCAGTTTAACACAGAGATACTTTGTATATAATTAAGGTAATTTATCTTCAAGGTAATTTGTCTTTTAATATTTCTCAGTTTAAATTGGAATTTGAAGTTAATAATGTACATACAAAAAAGGATGCTAAATATTAATATCAGCTAATATCAGCACTAATATCAGTTAAATATTATTATATTGCTGATTTAAACTTTGCTACACGTAGAAAAAAGACTAGTCAACGCAGCTAAATATAGCTGTGGCAGTTAAAATATGTCCTTATAATAAGGACAGCTAATGTTGCTGCCAAAGCTCAATTTATTATCTGTTAAAATTTAGGTACTGCAACGAAAAATATTCGCTGCTACAGTAAAATGATGTTCAACTAAATATTGTATATTAAGTTAATTTCTTTTTGCAACAAAAACTAATAATATTTGCAGCAAGATTAAGAATCTTAGCTGACATTGTATGACACAAGGTGTCCTATTTTAATGTCCCACTCTAAATAACTTTTTGATCTTAGAAAAAATATTTTAGACAAAAGTTGTATAGCTTTGAGGGAGACGTAAGATGATGTTATTATTAGTTTGATCTTGAAGAGTTATTTGAAAATTACATGAAGATTACCTGCAATTTCTTAAATGCCTTCTATTTTTTATTGCATATTCTTGTAGACTAAAGACCTCTTGAATGTTATTCAAGATCATGATCTGGATAATATTTGTCAAGCTCAATGTCATTAGAGGTTGTACCTCTTATTTTTATATAAAAATGTAATTTTTAGTGCAAAATAAAAATAAGAACAATTTTCAATGACCTTGACAAATGTTATCCAGATCATGATTCTGAACAACATTCAAGAGACTTTATCCGTCGGTCAGACACCTTGAGTAATGCCAGCGGTGCTGTAACTTGCAAGCCTTATAATTCGAAAAATATTTGATGAAAATAAACTTATAGTATTTTGGGAAGCTCTCGAGATACAAGAACATGCAATAAAAAAGAGATTTCCATTTAAGAAATTGAAGATAACCTTCACGTGACTTTCAAGTAACTATTCAAGGTCAAACTAATGACGCCATCTTATGTCCTCTTGAAAGCTATACAACTTTTGTCTGAAACATTTTTTTTTAAGATCAAAAATAAAAAAGTTCTTTGGAGTGGGATATTAAAATGGAACATCTCTGTATATGTTTCGTTGCTAGTGTTAAGTGATTTTAACTATTCCAACTATCAGATTTGATACAGGAGTACTTTTATATTATTATTTATTTCATTGATCATATATCATATATCAATATTCGTTGCTAATGCTAAGTGATTTTAACTATTCCAGCTAATTTGATACAGGAGTACTTTTATATTAGCTATTGCGTTAAAAAATATATTGATACACGAAAAAAATGTTGTATTAACAGCATTTGTCAACAACAATTTATTTAAAAGTTATTCATTTAATAACAGTATCAATGAAATAAATAATAATATAAAACGAGGATTTTTAAAAATTAAATAACAATATAGGATGAAACAGACAAATAAGAGTCGATTCCTTAAAATGTAAACGTATAAAAATTATTAATAGGAATTAAATACATAATAGAAAACAGAGATATTATTACATGTTTCGGTTCCTATATTGAGCTATCTTCAGATATTATCCTCTTTACATCTTACATTAGTTATCATCGTCAAAGAGATAAAAAACATGAAGTGATATGTTCCAATTTGTGTAGATTTGTGCGATCTTAATGAATGGAAGACGTCAGTTACTCACAAACGATTAGATGTTACGGAATTTCATGATGTTCTGATCAGAAAGACAAAATTCGTTCACCGATAATTACCTAGATAACCAAGTCCGTAGAAAGCAGATTTTTTAAATGTCTGCTACTGTGCCAACAAAACAACAACAGAATTAGATGTACAATGTAATATTGTTGACAATGTAATATAATATTGTTGACAGATTGCTAGAAAAAACAGAATCTGCAAGTGTCAGATCGGTAGGATCTGCTCAGTTCTGCCAACACATTTGCCTTCATATTATATTGACTGGCGATGTTAATAGAACATAAGCCTAATGCGGATGCAGTTGACAGATTGCCGTTATTTTTTGCTCGAACCTGTTGACAGTCTGCTAGAAGACTGCAGATATTTTGCTATCTGGGTAGATAAATAATTTGATAAAATAAAATTCTATTAGAAAAATTGTCTTTTATATTCTGTTAAAAGTAACAACATCATCTCGATGAAACATTCACCGTCGCAGTTATTGTTTCATAGGATGAATACTTCGTCAAAATCATTATGTAAAAATGTATAGAATATAATGACAAATATGTCAGTCAGATAGTGACGATAAATATACTTCACAGTCAGTATGAAAACAAAATTAATTTTATGCAAAGATCGAATCATCCAAAGATATTATTTGAACGTTATGTTAACGGCACGACAGACTGTTACTATCTGAGGACTAATAGATTGACAAAACAATTTGATAAGAATAAAGTCAAATTTTGTTTATAATAGATATATATATGTATATATTTTGTTTATAATAGATATATAATAGATATATAATAGATATATATGCTTTGTGAAGATCCTCGATGGTTTGAAAATTGAGATTTTCTTTGGTTTTTGATATTTAACATCTCAGAAATTAAGCGATCTGGGCCCCTTATTCTTGAAAAGTATCGCATATGAGAAACTAAGAAAATGCTATAGTATATGTAACGCATACTATAGTATTTCGTTGGGATACTTTTCAAAAATAGAGGCCCTGAGTGAATCGATGGCTCGAAAAACTTCTTCTTCTATATTTGAGTGACCCAAATGTAACCGAATTAACGTGGCTAATCTTATTCAAATCGAGATAGTAAAAACAAATTTGAAAATCGGAATACTATGCACCCTCGGCCACTTCAAACCGAGCAGAAGTAACAAAAAAGGGTAGTGTAATCAAAGCAAAAATGGAAAGCGTCCCTCTAGACATTGGACGCCTGCGACTATGACGCTTCGGCGCCGCACGGACTCGCGAATAAAGAGATGAATAAAGGGACTATCGGTGATGTAATGCAATGCACAGTCGAAGCCGGCCACGCTTTTTAAAAAATATGATTGAAGTGATGTAACACCTGAAGCGAGACGAAACATACGTCCGACCCGCTCGAATGCGCAAAACTTGGCCCGAAGACACTAAAGGAATGCGTTAGGAAGCCGAGACCCAGAAAATGGATTTTATTAGAGTCCCTAGAATTACCAAAGTCTGGCCCTAAAAATGGCGTGCATATCCAAAATGTGTATTTACTCTCAATTGATGATATGAATGTTCTCGATGGTATTGTTCTTGATATTGTTCACGGAGTAATAAGAAGGAGATCAAACTCGAGGTCTGAAAGTGAATTCGAAACACGATGTCAGAAAACCCATGGAAAATTGGGACCTGCTTTAATGTCATCGCATATATGTGTGTGTGTGTGTGTGTGTGTGTGTGTGTGTGTGTGTGTGTGCGTGTGCGCGTACGTGCGTGTGTGTGTGTGTGTGTGTGTGTGTGTGTGTGTGTGTGTGTGTGTGTGTGTGTGTGTGTGTGTACGTGTGACCCGTGACCACGTGACCACGTGACGATTTTCCGATATCATGTTTCGAGCCCACTTTTTTCATGACCGGCTACTTGAGTTTGACTTTTTAAATGCGTTCGGCAATGTAAATCTGAGATGTGAGCTAACAGATGGCGAGCTTGAGCACATGATCGAGTGCCAATCCGAATGCCAAGAATGAATTCCGAACGATACAGAGCTATAAACTTTAAGGTTAGATTATAAAATGAAATTGTTTATTTTTATAAAATAAATAAAAAATACCCTATTGAAAATTTCTTTCGCTTTATTAAAAATTGATAATAGTCTTATATACCTACTAAAAATAGATCGTTACACATGACTGTAGCAAATTCATACGCAAGGTGTGTTTTCTTAAAAGAAAATGCTACATTGCAAAATAAATTTCAGCAATTTGAAATTTATAAGTTATATTACTTGATTTATATTCGTTAAAGTCTTTAATATATTAATTAGTTTGATTTTATTTCGTTTTATATGTGCAATATAATTAATTTAAAAATTAACTAGCAAAAACTAGCTTCTTTGTTTTCAAATGTAGTTCATAAAGAAAAAAAGAATTAAAAATTTACTTTCCTCATTAAATGTCCACATTAAATTGTACGTAATATACTCCATATATATTGTACATAATATATTCAATTTCTATTTGATAATATTTGAGCGTTTATACACTCAGACATTATAACAGTTTAAATACACTATTTGTAAAATAGAAGTATTAAAAGAGATGAATGTTATGTGTTAACGAATCAGTTGGATACATTATCATATAAATATACAGGTTATGAATTTAATTTAGGCGCGAAAATCTGCATTAGCTCAGTCTTTGAATCCGGAGTGGATCGAGTACCTCGATTGAGCTCTAGAAATATTAATACCGAACGCAGACGCTTTAGCAGAAAGATGCGGATGCCTCTGATTTGCAATGCTGAACGCACCTTTATTACTTTGTGTGTCCTATCATTACTGCCATTATGTGAATCACATGATGATAATGTCAATCACAAGAGAGGATGGAGGGATGGCCAGACTCTGGTAATTCTAGGGACTCTCAGATTTTACCTGTCTCCTTCATAAAACCGGCGTACGTGTATGGAGAACACTTGCGCGTCTGGAAGGTTAAAGAAGGAATTCGGATATATTGTTTCTATGGAAGAAGAAACTTTGTTTATAATAATGTCAGGCTGAGATGGTAATCTGATGAGAAAATATTGTGACAGGACAAGGAAGCAGATATGTTATTATCTGGATAGTCCTTTTTCACCATTAAAATCTATTAAAGATGCAGATGTCATCCTTTGTAAATCACATAAACGTTGTTACTATAAAATTTATAGGTTTAATGTTTTTAATGTTTAATTTTAATTGTTTTTCAGACAACCATTTAATTTTTTATTCTAATCTTTTTTTTCTCTTTGATAAAAAGAAAATAAAAAGATTTCTCTCTCTGTGTTTAGAAACTCGTCACAAATTTTTACAGGTAAATGATGTTGTAAACTGTTAGCAAGATGGAAGACTTGCATTCTACAGAAATGATTATTTCTATGTGTGTTGAGTTCAATATTGAGTGTTTTTTGTACAAAGGATTCTTTATAACGTGTGAATTTTTTAGTTGATTTGTGATGATGAAAATCAACATTAAAATTTGTCAATTTATTTAAGTGTTGTGGTATGATCTTACGTTTAATACAATCTTTAATAAATTTGATTTGTAGATTGTTTTTGATGATTAATTTACGATATTTATTGCGATGAAATAATATTTTTTAAAACAAGAGAATGATGACGTTTGTTGCATTAATACTGTAAATTAACAAAGTTATTTTTAATTAGAATTACTGTTAATTTAACATTATTTCTCTTCTCTGTAGTATTCAAAGTCTATAATTTACACATATATTATATATTTTAATGCTACATTTCAATATATTTCTAAACACTGCCATAATTACCAAATCTATATTGCAAGATGAAGCGTGCTTAATTAATGAGACAAAGATAAGAAGGATTTTGTACACGCGTATAAGCAATCCAATCCAATCTCCATTCATTCGTTTCGTCTCATTAAATTAAATATGTATTAAATCTGAATAAAAAATAAAATTATAATAAAGCATATTATCAATTTATGTTATGTATTGTAATAAAAATATAAGAAGGCATACATAAAAAAGGCTTATAATATATTTTATATTTTTATCTTATCTTTCTTCCGGACTTTCAAATGCAATTAAACTACTGCAATAATATCACAAGTTAAATTAAATTGACAAGCAAATTCTCAATTTTCGATTCAGTATCATATTATATGTTAATGTGCTGAAAATCTTAAATAATTATTGCAAAAAATATTACCTCGGCCGGAACTTGAATCCGGATCTCTTATATTTCTAAGTCATTAGACCATCGAGGCCTTAGTAATTCTTCGCCGGAAAAATTTCGACGCGCAGTTTGAATAACTACAAAAATATAATATATATGCATGAACATATAGAATATAGATAATTTACTGTGAATTATTTAGGCATGAAAAGATCTTTAATCTAGCTTTAATCATTATGTGCTTGAATATGCTTAGTATTTAATTTCATGTTCATCTTAATAAAATTTTATTATTGTTTATACACGCTGCCTGCAAGAAGCGTCTTTATTCTTACACGTATTATATTACAATTAATCGTACTAGAGAATAAATCGCCAACTTTTAGCAATAATAGCAAAATTTGAATCAGCAACTGCTATTTAGCTGATATTACTAAATCCTTTTTTTTGCGTGTATTATTGCTAAAAGTTTGTTATTGAAGATAAAATACATTTGCTGCCAACATCTAACTTTATTATAATAGTTAAATGCATACTTAACATAAGTAGCTAAGTAAGTGGCAGTTATTCCTCACTATCTTAACCATGTAACAGAATATTTCGTTCGCAATTGTTTCTAGGACGCTGCGGTTGCCATTTTACTCTAGCAGAGAATCTTTTTTGCTGCAGCACCTAAATTTTAGCGAATAATAAATTGAGCTTTGGCAGCAACGTCCCTTTTATAAGAACATATTTTAACTGCTACAGCTATATTTTAGCTGCATTGGCTAATTTTTTCTCTGCGTGTATATGATAATAAAATCAAGTAAGATTATAATAGAATGCATCTTGCAGTTGTTAGATCTTCCAGGTATTATAGAAGGCGCAAAAGATGGCAAGGGACGTGGACGACAAGTCATTGCCGTGGCACGAACATGCAGCTTAATCTTCATCGTTTTAGATGTGCTCAAACCACTCGGACATAAGCGACTGATTGAACACGAATTGGAAGGTTTTGGTCTCCGATTGAATAAACAGCCACCAAATATAACCTTCAAAAAGAAGGACAAAGGTGGTATTAATTTACAAACAATGGTGAGAAAACGATTTGTAATAATGGACTCCTGATGATTGAAATAAATAAATAGTAAAATGGACACGGGAGTCAGATGGAGATTGTTGCGCAAAATTAGTCAATAAAATAAGTTTAATACAAATGTACACTAAACAAAATATCTGATAATTTGACTTTACTGATATTTTTTTGCAGTTGCAAACATATTTTGACTTTACTGATATTTTTGCAGTTTATTGCTTGGGTCCTTGAGGATAAGTTATTTTCAGTTTTAAATATTTTGTTAATTTTCACTTGCATGGATTAACTAAAAATCTCTAGTACAACCAGAGATTCTTGCCAAATGGCCATTTAATCATGTGTGAGCATGTGATCATGTGGTCGATCAATGAATTAGAAGTAACTTATCATGACCCATAAATAGATTATGATTGTTAATAATTGTGATCTGAAGAAAGCTCAAAACATAAGCTGAAGCATGTAATCATTAAATATTATTTTATTTAGTGCACGTACGTATTAAACTTATTTTATTAACTAATGCGCAATAATTTCCACATCTGACTCTTATATATCAGTTTTATTATTTATTTGAAAAAGATTTATGAAACAATTAATAATTACAGTAATTTATAATTAATTCTTTGCGTCACGACGGGACTCCCAGGGTTCTACCTTTTTTCACTTAATTTTTAATTATTTTGATGAATTTCTTGATATTAAGTATCGATTCTTTCTGTTTTTATGGAGTCCGTAGAACATGAATAAGTATTTTAAAAATGTAGTTTAAAAAAAGAATCATAATTTGGTCGTTGCATCTGAATCTAAAATCAAGATTTCCGAATATCAAAAGTGACAGAACCGAAATAACGGAAAATAAAAAACAGATTCCACAGCCGATTCTATTGCTTAAATCATAGCAGCTGGTCGCGTGCCTGAGCTAGAAGTATCCCCATTTCAGAAATATATTGAAATCGTATCTTCCATCATTATTACAACCTGTTTCTTGCTAAATTATTTTTATAAATAATGAAATACTAAATCAATATGATTAAAAAGGCATACACCACGAGCGCAAGATGTTAGTGGCTAAATTTTATATTTTAATAGATTATAATAAATTAAGAACAATACAATAAAATAGACGTTTCTTATATTAGGCCATCTTCAGTATTACAAAATTAATATATGTGTTGTAATTTTCATACATGCTAAGAACAACTGACTTCGACTAAATTTTATTCACCTTATAATAATGAGATTAAATATTCAATGCTTGATTACAATTTTATTTTCGAAGAGATAGATGTTATATACTCCATCATGTCATGTTAAATACTCCAGATGCCAATTGTCGTTTTTGCCAGTTATGGAATTCAAGCCTTGGAAAATTATTTACTATTAATTTACTACTAATAATTTACTACTAATAGAGCTGAAAACATAATATCTCAAATGAGAGATTAGATTTCACGACACAACTTATTATTAACACAAAATCTGGAAATTATGTATTTCAATAAATTTGACTAATCTTTGTGAGAAAAATGACAATTAGCATTTGGAATATTTAACATGATCTATCTCTTCGAAAATAAAATTGTAATCAAGCATTGAATATTTAATCTCATTATTATAAGATGAATAAAATTTAGTCGAAGTCAGTTTGTTCAGCATGTATGAAAGTTACACATATATTAATTTTGTAATACTGAAGATGGTTTGATATAAGATCGAAACGTCTATTTTATTGTATTGTTCTTAATTTATTGTAATCTATTAAAATATAAAATTTAGCCACTAACATCTTACGCTCGTGATGTATGATTTTTAATCATATTGTTTTAAATTTAACCACGTTGGGACTTCTATTGTTTTTGAAATATTAAATATTTTATTAAAAATTATTTGAATTAATTGGTTCACTATATTGAATCAACTATTTTGAATTCTGGATATCTATCATGAAACATATCGGAATTTTGATTGGAATTATTCCGTTTTCTCTAGAAAATACAATAAAAATCTAGGAAATAACTGAATTGGAATCCATTTTATGATTGACTTGTTCCATGATACACTGATTTGTAATCAGCAACCCGAAAATTTCCGAGAACAAAGTTTCAAACAAATCGATTTGATATAAAAATTCGTGACATAGAGGTTCATTGTAATCCGTAAAACGGAAGTTACAATTTATCTCATATTCCTCTATTACAAATCTACATTTTTTAAAAAATATAGAAGTAAATAATAGATTAATCCGTATAAACAATAATCAAATAGGCATACAATAATCAAACAGCCAAACACAAGTTATTCGTAGCGAAATCATATATTTAAAATCATTGTTAACAATTAAAATTCATAAATGTTTCTAATATTTAGCCGATATTCGAATTCAACATTGTATCTTAAATTAACAGCGAAATTCATTATGACTTAGTTAAATTATATTTAGCTCTCTTTTAATCTTTAATTGACCTGACATAATTTAATATTGTACATTATAAATTATACATACTGAAAAAGGCTGAATATCAGCCGAAACGAATTTATGAATTTTAATTATTAACAATAATTTTAAATATATGATTTCGCTACGAATAATTTGCATTTGGCTGTATGCTCCTTATTTGATTATTACAATTTTTTAATTCGTTTCTTATAAAACAAAATATATACAGGATGAGATTTCGGAATTCAACTTAGGATCCATCAACTATGAGTTGATTGCTCTTGCTCGGAATCACACACTACCTGATTAACATTGATAATCAATACACCAAATATTGATATTAAAGGTTATTACGTTTTTGTGTTTCAGTGCCCACAATCTGAACTAGATTTTGACACAGTGAAAATGATCTTGTCAGAATACAAAATTAGTAATGCGGACATTACACTAAGGTACGATGCTACCTCAGACGATTTGATTGACGTTATAGAAGGGAATCGCGTTTATATCCCTTGCATTTATCTCTTAAATAAAATAGGTAATTGTGTGTAACATGATAAGTATAGTACTGTATAATAAGTACTGTATAAGTACTATAATACTGTATAATAAGAATACTGTATAATAAGAAATATTGATAACAATGAGGAATTCTCTTGTAGATCAAATAAGCATAGAAGAACTAGATATTATTTATAAAATTCCACATTGTGTGCCAATCTCAGCCCATCATAAATGGAATTTTGATGATCTATTAGAGAAAATGTGGGATTATCTACAACTTGTTAGGATGTAAGTTTATAATTTATCTCGTTATATAAGCTAATTTGATAGAATTTTATTAAAACAATATAATTTTAATTTTTAAAATAGTTATACAAAGCCGAAGGGACAACTCCCAGACTACAACGCACCCGTAGTACTAAACACCGAAAAGCGAACTGTTGAAGATTTTTGTAATAAGCTTCATAGATCAATCGCAAAAGAATTTAAATAGTATGTCTTTCATATTTCATCATTAGTTTTGGGGATTTTTTTATTATTAAATATTTACTCTTTTTATGTTGCAGCGCATTGGTATGGGGCTCATCCGTAAAACATCAACCCCAGAAGGTAGGGAAGGACCATCTTCTTTGTGACGAGGATGTTGTGCAAATTGTGAAGAAAGTGTGATATTGTTTTTCTTGCACAGTCGTTTATTGGCAGCACAAATAAACTTAACTAATGAGATTAATGATATATTTAAAAAGACCATTTTAATTAATTATAAAATTTTAATTAATTATAAAATTTTAATTAATTATAAATTATATATACAATCATATAATACATGATTTAAATCGCTATTTGATCGATGAGAAGATGCAGATACAACATAAATGATGAAAAATTGTGGTTAAATCTTATATCTTCATCAACATTATAAATGCATTTGGTTTCACATGTGAAACTGTATATAAAATAATAATCAGATTTATATTTTATCATTTAAATGTCTTGAATGAGAGAGAGGGAGGGAGGCGTGTACAAGTCTCGAACCTCTTAAATATCTTGAATAAGCATTTTTGAAAAAAATTTCATACAAAAGTTATAGGATTTCAAAGCTTGAACTCCGACGAGATTACCAGAAGTTGCGCTGCGCGCCGCACATCGACATGTCTTTTTATACTACCATAGCAATATCTATTCACAGCAATCTATAATGCACGCAGTCACACATATGTATCAATTTTCGTATAACAAATTCGTCGCGATAAAGTGTCTAATTCTAAGAACTCGACCTTGTTCGTGTAAACTACATGTCTGGGAATCACTATTTCATATGTACAGATTGCAAAACTTTCATATCAAATATTGTCACGATTTGATAATTGAGATGCCATGTTATATACAAGACTGCGTTCCCATTTCGTTTCAGTGCAGTATTCAGTAATTGCCATTTTGCTGGATACTGTACTGGAGAAGCGTTTCCAAATGATTGGATACTGGCTAGTGACATCGTACCTTGGAACAGTTTTAGGTTATGAGCCAATATGCGTGCGAGTATAACTCACTAGTCACTAGTTTGGGAACGCTTCTCTAGTACAGTACCCAACAAAATGACGACTACTGGATACTGCACTGAAACGAAATGCAAACGAAACGGAACGCAGCCTAAGAAATGGTAAAAAAATATAATATATATATCAATTTTAAAAGTTTTGATCGATCTCGGCATAAACTTCACAGACACGTATTAATGCGTATATTTTAATTCTGGAAAAGGATTTTCGAATCGGTGAAAGAGAAAAAAAATATTTCTTATACAAAAATTATATATGCTTACGTGGTAAAACAGGAGATTTTAAGATTTCTTTAATGGGGCCCGGGAATAATTGAAGAAAGTACAATGACGTTACCGACAATTAATAAAAATTTATGCTTAACATATTTTGATAATACATTATTAAATTTGTGATTTTTTATTATAAAAAGGTATATAAATAAGTATGCATACTTTTAATGCTATAATATCTTATATATTGCTGAAAAATTATAATTTTTTTCTCTGCAGTTACCATCTCTATTGATAAACTCGGATGATAACATTAAAATCACAGTTTTAAATAAAAAGTATTATTAAGAGTATTATTAAGTTTTAAACATATATATATGTCTACGAAATTAATAAATCATGAAATTAATACCATATTATTAATTTTTTATTCTTAGGCCCGATTGCAATGTTACTTTGATTTTAAGTGAGAGTTAAAATTCTCTTTGTCTCTTTTTCGCTTTAAAATGAGAGAGTTTTGAGTTTCACTTGAAGTCAAAATAATATTGATGTAAACCGGACCTTAATCACTTAAATTTTAACAGGCACACAAATTTTCATAATCGCCTGTTTTTAATAGTATCTCGTCGGTGCTATAGATGATAAATACAGACAATGTAACAGGTCAAACATATGTAGCTAAGCTTTCAATTAAATGAGCATGGTATGGTTAGGAATAACATTCTTTAACAAACCTCATGTAAATGTTATACTGCTAGCATTAGATAATGACGAAAAAGGAAGGATAACATCAAATATGTGATTTTCTACAATTTGCTTGTAACTCACAGTTGTGTTGGCTATTGCAACTCATTTGAAGCTAGCGGTTGACTATTACATATGGCGGATTTCGGAATCAATCAAAAGTGCGATTACATTGTTTTAACTCTTATGATAGGAACACTAACGGAACAAAAGCCAAAAAAAAAGAACTATCACACAAGAAATATCTCACGCAACCTATGATACACGAATCGCACGTTCGTGTCAATTTTCGTATAACAAATTTATCGCGATAAGCGCCTAAGACTCGATTGCACTAACGTTACTTTAATTTTAAGCGAGGCTTAAAATTTTCTTTGTTCCTCCCAGCAAACGAGAATGGATTAAAATGGATTGAAATTTTTTTCTATTCAAATGCGTATTTTAAATAGCTTTTTTTACTAGAATATCTTTTTTTGGATTTAATTGGATTCAATTAGATTCAATTGGATGCAATTGGATTGAAAAATTGCATTTCCTATTCCAAATTTTGAATTGAACAGTATTCACAATATATGTTGTGTGCACAGAAAAAGTTAATATTATTTTTAGATTGAAAGGCATAAAGATATGCTCCATGCAATTTCTATAAATGAATGAAAATGCATTCAGGATTGAAAAACATTCATTTTAACATTCGTGAATCAATATTTCTGAAAATTTAAATCCATTTCAATTCATTTCAATTCATTCTCGTTTGCTGGGAAACCGTATATTTGTTTTAATTTTTAATATTTTTCGTTAAAAATTTAGGGTTGTATTCCTGAGATAGTATTTTTTTAGCTAAAGTTAAATCCGACACTGGATATTCTAAAAAAAGGTATTTATTTTGCGAAATGAATGGGGAAATTTTAGAGAAGAAAAAACACAATTAATAAATTTATTTGACCTAATATATTTGATAAAAAAGGGCACATTTATTTTTGGGCACATAATTACAAAAGTAAAAATATTACAAAAAGTATAAAAACATATAAACATTTATTTTATTCTAGCTCAGAACATTCGACACAAAAGTAAATGCTTGCACAATGCTTATTACTATCGGCCTGTGGCATGAAAGCAAATTATTAGGGATGCATCGGCTGGAAAGTATCCGGTATCTGATATTATCCGGCATTTTTTACTATTTGATCAGATAGTTGGATAATATTAGTAGAGAATATATCCAGTTGAATTTGATATCATTAAATTGTTGATTTTTTTCTTTCTTATACAAACAGAAACAAGTATGCATATTTATGATGCTGTAATATGTTATACAGTGTTGCAAAATTACAATCTTTTTCTTTAAAGAATTTTTTTTTTTGGAAGCCATTTTCTCCGAATCCGGTCGGGTATCCGGAAAATGTTGGATATCCAACTCGAAGAAATCGAATTCTCAGATATCCGAGCTAATACCGGATATCCGATGTTACATTCTGTCCGGATATCCGATATTCGGTATCCGATAATTTTACGATCCGATACATCCCTACAAATTATACTCCATCTAATCTCTCATCTCATCTCTTACTAAAAAGTTATAATTACAACACTAAGAAAATTTTATAGCGCGCACAGTAATATTTACAATTCAATATTTACAATTTAAAATGATGAAATTTACACAAAAACGTGAATAAAAAAATCGCTTCAATTTTCACAACGTAAATGATACATTGGAGTATTTTGTACCCCGCCTCGAAATGCGTCATTTCTGCTCGGCTGCTATACAAAGACCGACTTGCCACGAATTTTTCAACTGGTAGTTGAGGATCTAAATTAAAAAGTAGTGAAGCCAGAAGCTTCAGAAGTTTGATTTACAGCGGGATTATAAAATATACGATTGAAAAAGCCTTGGGGTCTTTTGGACCCTCAGTGGCATTTAAGGGTTAAGAAATGGTACAAAATATATCAATTTAAAAATTTTTAATCGTTTTCAGTATAAACTCCACAACACATATTAATTACGTTTACTTTAATTTTGGAAAAAGATTTTCGAATCTGTAAAAAAGAAAAATAAATATTTGTTTATTTGTATATAAAATTATATAATTATATAAAAAGTATATGTGATTTAGTTAATTGATTAAGTTGATAATACAAATGGCTTTGATCCCCTTAAAGATTCTATCTTATCGTTTGTATTACCGACTAAATGATATATTTTTTGTATAACAAATACTTTTTTTCTCTTTCACAGATTCGAAAATCCTTATCCAGCCCATACAGTATCGAAAATTTTCAGAAATATCTCGGAAATTTTTCAACTGAAAAGTGAAACATTTCATAAAAATTGCAAAAACATGTGCAACATTTCTGAGACAGCTCTGAAATTGCAAAATGTCCGCGATTCATGAAACTTTATTGAAATTTATTGAAATTTTTGATGAAATGTTGCAGAAAAAATCCGTAATCTTTTTGAAATATTAAAGAACAAAAAGATTTTAGCTATTTCTAGTACTTAAAAAATGATATTTAACTCTCACTGTGTACGGGAGGATCATTTGTGTTCAGACGATTTTTATAGTTCTGAATATTTCGAATACAAGTAAGTACAGGCGCCGTTCTGCTCCTAAAAAAACTTGTGGGAAAGAAATCCGTGAAAGCCTAACAATGGACATTTTCTCGCTGAGCAGCAGATATTCAAAAAGCGGATATTCAAGCGAGGATATAAACGATCCTAGTTTACACTCAGTACATAAATAAAAAAATTATTTTTTTCGCGCTTTTTAACTATTTTTATAAGTAAAACACATATAATGAAAAAATTTTTATTCAGTTTATCTTTGAATAAAAAAATCAAATCGCTCCGCAGAAGAGAAGACATTATAAGAGAATGATTTGTTCATTTTTTTACAATGTCATCCCGTATGTATTTTTTTATTTACGAAAGTGTATGAGATTACAGATTTTGAATAAAAAATGAATTTTTTAAAGTTAAATATCAGTTTCTCATAGGAATGCTTGTTTTTATAGGTTTCTAAATTCTAAGATTTTGGCTGCGTTCGCTTTGGCACTTAGCGCTTGTGAACATCATTTATCTTTGTTTAATATTTAATAAATAACAAGAATAAAACGATGCTTAACACGTTATAAGCACCAAAGCGAATCCAGCCTTTATGTCCCGAACTTAACTTAAATTTAAAAAATTTGTTGGCATTTTTTTTTTAAATATGAACTTTGAATTTTATTTTCTTTTTTAATTATTAGATTTCATTGATTTAATCAAAAGTTACAAATTTTTGAATATACTCACATTTGTGTTTACATATTTGCAAAAATAAAATATTTAAACAAGAAATTGTTAAATTTATGTAAATCCTTCAGAGTAGTTAAGAAAGCTACATAAATTTTTTAATATTTTTTAAATCACTTAATCCATTTTAAAAAATACATTGGACATGATGACTTCTGTATACACTTAATGGATACTAAAAAAACCTATACAGTGAGTAAATATATACTTGATTGATACATTTAAGTAATACTTAAATTTATTACGACATATAATTTAAATATTATTTAAGTATTAATTAAACACATATTTAAATATCTGAAGTTCTTTTAATTTCTGAAGTTCTTAAAATTTGTTAAGAGTTTTATGATCTGTTTACAGATTACAAAACTTGAATTAAACTTGAATTAAACTTACTAAAGAATTTCTCAAAAAAATGATAATTATACTGCCAACTATTTAAATTTGATTAACTAATCATATTATATGTATAAGCACATAATCACTTAAAAAAATCACTCATCTTTTAATTTCCATTAGACATGTCAATATCGAGCAAAAATATCGACTACATATTTAGATATTTTAAAACTCAAATATATGTGCAATATATTTGATATGTCTATCTATTCATTTCGAATGCATAAGAACTATATATAAAATGGTTGAATATAACAAGGCAATAGGAGTCAAACACGGCAATTCTTGTGCAAACCAATGCGATTAACAAAATAACTTTAATATTAATAATTAATCTGCTTACATGTTTCAGTTCACTTTTGAGTCATCCTCAGAGACAATATGATATTGTAATTACAAAAATTTTTTTTACAAACTAATTCATTTCAGTGAGCCACCTCCATCTATTAACAGAAATTATAATGTAAAAACGAACTCTAATAACAATTATCTAAAATGTATTAAAATTATTAAAAGGTAAATTTGTTGAAAGCAAAAGCGATTTATTGTGAAATAATAGAAGGTAGGTCACTAAAATAATTCATATCGCAAACACGTAAATTCTATCGGTTTAGTCAAAAATCAGTCATTGACCATTCAGCGAATCAGTCAATTATGTTGAAATTAATGAATAACTTTTAATAAATAAATAATACTTAAAACGTTAATTAATTAAAAAAAAAGGAAAAAAGAAGAAAAAAAATTCTGATATTATATTTATAGTTCAGTTGGACATTAAAACCAAAATTGAATCTTTAATAATTTAATCTTAATGTAACAAAGAATGTACACTGATTAGCTGGCAATAACAACGCTCCGATATTTACAGTTCGTCTACAATTGGAAAGTAGGTCTTGGAAAGCCTCTCCTGTCTGCAGGTTGAGGCCACGTGTCTGTCTTCTGATGTGTAGCATCTTTGATACTAATACTTTCTAATACTGGGGTTCCTCATTCAAAACTGCAATATTTTTTCAATCGTGGCCCTCTTCCAATTAGTGGTCTATTATGATGAATGTGTGGTTGTGTTCCACCGAATATGATTCCTGTGCTCAGCTATTTTCTTCAGTGTCTTCCTATTTGTCTCACATAGTATCGCTATCTTTGCAACAGATCTTGTATACCATATTAGATTTCTTTTCATACGGAAGGGGATTCTTATGTATGATATCTTGATGAATTCAACTTATTAACACTATAAAATGATATTCTAATATCATTTTATAGTGTTAATAAATCCTCGTTGTTTAATCTATTGAATTTTTCGGAAAACATCGGAACGTAAGAAACAGTAAACCATAAAGACTCCGCGTTTTCGATATTATCATTATCCTGTTTCTTTCTCTTAAAATTAATAATATTTTTTAATTGTTTACTAATACTATCAAAAATGAATTCTAATGGATAATCATTCTCTAACTTTTAATTATAAAACAAAAATTATCAAGATGATATTTAGGATTCAAAAGTAAAATTACTCTATCTACCCAACCGGCAATCGTGCCCTTCTTTTGAGAAATCGGGCGATAAGACAAGAAATTCAAATACCTCCCCGAAAACTAACTTAATTTATGTACCAATCAAATTTGATTTTATCATTATTAATAATTAAAATAATATCCAAAAAGTTTAACTCTAAAATCGTTATCGATCTCCATAGTAAACTGAAATCCTCGAATGCTGAGAGTTAAAAATGTCGAGAATCGAATTAATCAAAGTGGTATCGCCATAATTATATCGTCATCTACATATCTATCATAAAATAGTAGCGGTGAACGAATCAAAGACATGGCTTTACTTTCCAAATTTCGGATGATCAGATCAACAACAACGGGAGATAATGAAGAGCTCATGGGAGTGCCATATTTTGCTTGTGTCTCAGAAATAAGATAGGAGCGGCATTGGGGACGTAGAATGAGTCAAGGGGAACAAAAAAGTCTGATACCATTTTGAGATATATTCGCTGTAATTTTCGAATTAAAAGCAAACATATAAGTCAATGTGCAGTGAAGCCGCGCCGCGCAAATTCGTGGAACGACCCACCGCTATATGTAGCAAATATCAATTTATCATCTTCAGCCTTGAAAAATGAGTGATGCACCCTAAAAAAAGTAGACATTGCTACATAGTTTACATCCATTTTGTCAAAGGGTAGTGCGCGGCAGCATTTTGCGGTTACAAGTTTTGGGCCGTCTTAGATCTTCTCTCAGGTTTCTCTCTGGTAGTACCGATCTACCGAATGCACTCAAAAAAAGTATTAAAAATGGAAAGTGAATATGAATAATAAAAAAATATTTAGTCAATATTTTATTCATAATTTCTTATTCGATATTTTTATATTTAATAACAAAAAATATCGAATATTTGATATTATCAAATAACAATAAATATCCCTAGGTTCCACATACCATAATACTATTATTCATATACAAAAGTTTTTGACAATTAAAGCAAAATAAGTCATTTATATACAAAAGTTTTTCGCAATTAAAATAAAACAATTCACGATAACAAAGTGACATTAAACTGAATTGTGATTAATAAAAAATGATTTTTAATAAATATTTTGGAACCATTTTAACATCATAATAATTTTTTGTTCTTTTTAAATATGTTTTTAAATTTATTGCGTTCATAGATTTTAGAAATATTTCTGTTTAAACATTTTATATGACATATTGCAGAATCCTTTCAAAATTATTGCACATGAGATGTGAAAGGTTGAAACATTTCTGAAAATTTTCGCAACAATCGGTACTGTATGAGAATGGATTGAAATAAATTAAATGAATTCAGATTTTCAGAAATACGGATTCATGAATGTTAAAATGAATTTTTTTCAATCTTGAATGCATTTTTATTCATTTATAGGAATGCATAGAGCACATCTTTATGCCTTTCAATCTAAAAATAATATTAGCACTTTCTGTGCATCGTAAATATTACTCAATTCAGAATTGTGAATAGGAAATACAATTTTTTTAAATTTAGTTAAATTCAAAAATAATATCTGTGCAATGTGAATACTGCTCAATTCAATATTCTGAATATGAAATGCAGTTTTTCAATCTAATTGAATAAAAAAAATTTTTTTATTTAAAAATGAACCATAAATGCTATTTAAATAATTCAACACTATAAGTAGGAAATTTTTCGTTTTAATCCAATTAAGTTCAAAAAAATTGTAACATAAAAATAATTGAGCTATGTTCTTTTGTTTCTCTTTGATTAGAAGTACAATGAATAATTGATGTAACACTCGCAAACCAAATCGAACACAGCCCGAATATTAGACTAATCACGGCGAGGTTAGTTTATCGACACTCACTCAATGTAATCTCATAGTAATGTAAATTGTTTATATTTTATTATATTTGTCAAATGATAATATTTTCATTATATTTATATAATTTCATTAATAGTTTAGCTGGTTGTAATTGAAATAAAGAATGAACACATTTATCAATTAAAAAAATAGTGTAATATAACGTAAAAGATTCATAATCCAGAGATCCCAGATTCTCACTAAGAATCCCACTAAGATATTTTTTAATACCAATTTAAATTAATTTCAGGTATAATTATTATAAATGTCTTAGGAATAAAATTTGTAACCCTTAAATAGGAATGTATTTTTTTTTCGAATATTAAACTATCAGATCGGATCCAATCCATTTCAATCCATTCAAACCATTTTCATGGATTTAAAGTACGTATTAAAAAAATTTTAATCCATTTTAATCCATTCTCGTTTGCTGTGATGTCATGTGTTGAGAAAAATGTGATATAAATATAAATAAAAGTTGAATACAAAAGTGTGAAAATTTATTATGCTTGAATTCTGTTTTGTATTTGTTATTGCAGCAATGAAATAGTTTTTTTGCTGCTCATTTTGATACATCAACTTTTTTTTTTGGTCATATCGAATTGATATGTCGAAGGAGAATTTGAAGATAGGAAATTTTTTCACCGCTAGAAGGAGAAACCATTTGTCCGACATACATTGTGTGCTGGAAAAATAGCGACCTCTGATAACTTCGTCGGAGTTCGAGCTTTAAGGTCTGAGCACAAGAATTGTCGTAACACTTACTTTAGAGACTTAAGTTATAGATGTAAGTAACGCACAAGCTTTGGCGTATGACGTATGATTTATTGCCATCTCTTGGAGACATGGCAATAAGTTATACGTCATATGTGAAAGTTTGTGTGTTACTTACGTCGACAATTTAAGTCTAAGTAAGTGTTACGACAATTCTTGTGCTCAGATCCTTATTTTAGGATCCCTTTACAGATTTAGGTCGCTACGGAATGCTAGAGTTTCGGATTCGACTCCCGACCGAGATAATATTTTTTAATAATAAATTTATTTACAGATATTCAGTACAATTATTAGACAATAACATCAATTTGTTTGCTGAGAAACAACATGTACATATACATATACACATATACAATTTTCTAAATTAAATTTACAAAGTTTTCAAAATATATTCTTTCCTTTGTTGATCCAGCAATTTTTCCAAATGTTCACATCTTGAATTAACGTCATCTAGTTTTTTATTGAGATTCTTTATGATTAAAACCTTTTGAGTGACTACAAATTTTATCCTAAAATAAAACGTCATATTCATAAGATCTACAATATATCGTTATGTACATTATGACATATACTCATTCACAAAAAACTAATTACTACAACATTACAGTGACTGATTTTTTGCAAATTAGTATATTAATTTATAGTATTAGACTTAGGACTGATTGCATCAGCGTTACTTTGACTTTAAGCGAGATTTAAAACGTTAAAACCGAAAAAAGACAGGAACAGAGAAAGCCTTGCTTAAAATTAAAGTAAGTTGCACCCGAGTCTTAGTCGCTTATCGCGACAAATTTGTTATAAAAAAATTGACACGAACTTATATTATTAATGTATTAAGTTCTTATTATTGCACTATTAGATATTAATTTTTACCTGCTATGTAATTGTGCCATAAGTTGATCTTTGTTAACATTATTTTGTCTTATTTCTCGATAAAGCGATGCGATTTTATCTTTTAATTCTTTTTTCTCTGTCTCAATTTCCTGTCTTGCTGTCTCCTTTGCATCATCTCTCTCTACAGTTAACTTTACGATTATCTATAAATTAACAAATCATCAATTTAACAACGATTATTATATCTAACTAATCAGTTATTTTCATAAAATTTACTTTATTCATATTATTGAGATTCGATATGCATTCTTTTAATTTATTTTCTGTTTTTTTAAACTGAATTTCTGTACATTTGAGTCTTTCTTCCAATAATAAACACTTATTTTTATAAATATCTTCGCTTTTAATTGCAGCTTGTAATTTTGCTTCGTAATTTTTATTTATTAGCCTGAAAACAATTTCAATAATTAAATTGTGACAATTGTTTCTTTATATTTCTATATTTATATATTTCTATATTTTTATATTTCTATATTTTGAGAAAAGATATGTAAACTTACTCCAATTTATTATCAAAACTTTGCTGCAATTTAGTTCGCATTTCACGAGATTCTTTTTCCAATCTAACTATAACGATTTCTATTTGCTTATCTCTTTCCTTTTGACAATCGTTACGAATTGCAGCCTCCGCTCTTGTGACAATCGCGCTTTGTTCTTTTTTATAATTATCCGCCCATGCGAGCCATTCTTTTCTCAAGGTTTCCTCAAAATTCCTTTTAGCAATTTCGTGTTGCTCTTTTAATTTTTCCGCTTCTTTCTGCAAAGAAAAGTTCAATAATATAAATCACTGTTAAATGATTAAGTTTTTTTTGTCAATAATAGAATAATTTTATTGTAAAATTTTATGTAAAATGGACTTGAAAATGTAATTCCGTTCGTTGTATCATCATGCTTGTTTCCCGATCACGTTTTTTTTGCTCTGCAATGAGCATCGATTTTTCTCCTTCAAAATGCTCTGCGAATGTTTTCTGTTGTATCTGAAAGTGCGCTTCTTGCTCTTCCAAATTTTCTTTATACCTAGTTAATTACGATTTATATAGACTTAACTAAAATGATATTAAAATTAATTAAAGCGGCAGAATTCCCATACCTTATAGCCAATATGTTCTTCTCTTTAACCAACATTTTCTCGTGGCTGTCCGTCAACTCGATTCGCAATTGCTCCAGCTGTTGATTCGACCTACGCATCGCGCGCAATTCCGTATCTTGTAACTCCTTTATATGAGCACATCTTAATTCTTGTATCTCTTGTTGATGTTGCTCCATCATATTGTTCAATTCTGGTTCCAGCCCTTTTACTGTCATTTCCTATGATATCAGTAACCAATGCGTAAATTTTAATTATTTGTCACTGTATAATTTCATTATATTGTATAAAATTTTATTTACATTGTTATGTCTATGGAATATTTTGAATATTATAAAGAAATGAAAGAATTACATTTCTAATTTCAAAATCAAAAGCGAGCCCTTGTGTATGTGAATAAAGAAATATTATATTTGCTAATAGTAATTGGCATGAATTAATGATGATAACCTTGATTTTCGATGTTTTCACCTCCAACCATTTTTCGCGCCGGATTTTCTCGGATGCTGCTATGTGTTCTTTTGCGCGTTGCAACTCAACAGCGTGTCTATCGGTAATTACTTTCAGATCTCGTTGGATCTTTTGTTCCATCTCTTTAATTTGTTGCGCCAGAGAGTCACATTTCTGCGTAAGATCTGTCTTCTCAGCGAGTAGCTGTTCGATAAACTTCTGATGGCGTTTCACAATCGTTCTGTACTTATTTTCCAACTCCTTCATCTTGATAATGTGATGACGTTTCTGCGATGCCATTTTGTCACATGCTGCCTTGCGTTCGGATTTTAGATGCTCTTTCAAACACTCTATTGTCGCATTTCTTTCCTCAATTTGTAATTTCGCAGTTTCTAAATCATCCCGTTGAATCGAGCCAAAATTCTGCACACCATGTCTATAAAAAAAGCAGTTCTTATAAAATTTTTGTCTGCTTTTTAACGTGATATTTCGCTTATAAGCTATTAGAGAAAGTCAGTTGCCTACCTACTAGAATTTTGGCAAGACGAGATTATAATTGTTGCATTATTGGCAGGGATATCATTTTCTAACATATCTTCTATAATAAAAATATTACATAAAGCTTAGCTTATTTTATAAATCAAATAAGCAGAACTCTCAATTTTAAATACAATTTTAACGATACTGATCTATTAAACATTAGTATATACCATTTTCTAACGTTCCCAGGAAGGACATTATATCTTCGTAAGTTGTTGCTATTGATCCATATTTGTTTGTAGCGTCTTTTTCAGGTTCGATCTGCGCTTATTTAGTTATATTTGATTTTTAATAATAGAACAGAACTATTGTATTTGTAAATAGTGACATATCCTTAAATAAATCAGAGACTTTATTCTTAAAAATTAACTTCCCAGCAAATACCAAACTGATAGTAACATAACTGTTAATTATAGTTTCTCATTCAACAATATCAACTATTACATACATACAACATGTATTATATTACAGTTATGTTGTTGAGTGGGAAATTATAACCAATAGTTATGTTATTATTAGTTGATGTTTATTAAATTTAGAAAATTAAATTTTATTGCTCACTTGTTCCGAATATTTGCACATTATTGACTCCAGATTGTCATCGACGGCCAGTAAATCCATTGGATTACATTCCATGATTTCAATATTGTTATCTTTTTCCAATTTATTTATCATGTTGCACTGTTCGAACGGACGAGACGGTTCGATCAAATTTTGATTGAAATCGCATTTTTTGTCATGTAAATTCTTCCCTGCCATATTCGTTTGACGTATTACGTATGTCGTATGATTATAAAAAAATATAACATAAATGGGGTATTGAACTGGTCGACAAACTTACATGCATTGACGTGTAGATACCACAAACGCACTTATTTATACGTTGCCCAACGCATCGCCATGACGATGCGTGTGTTGTAAACAAGGGTGATGAATTTTCTTACGTATCGGAGAAACACAAAATGCGCATATATGCAAGTGAATTGCAATGAAGGAACGACTGTACGCTTAACACATGGACGTATCCAGGGGGGAGGGGTTGGGGGTGAGGAGTCAAACTCCTCCGAAATTTTTAAATTTCATTTTGAGACGGTCCCGTTAGCGCATATTCTGATAGTATATATCCACTCATATCGGTTGGTGTCTATAATTTTTCACTACTTTATTAGTGAGAATATTTTATTTTGAATTGATGATGTACATATTCTATCGAATTCTTTTCTTTCATCAAATACGATAGAAAAAGCCAAGATCAATCAAAATTGGATGTTTCAAATAATACATTATATGTTTTTATATTAAATTAATTTATTTGAGATTATATCCTTTCTTTCATTTTAAATATAAAAAACATTTACAATTTTGAATTTGTGTAAGTTTTTTACATAAAATTTTTTTTCTTCTCGTTATAAAAGTAATTTTATATTAAGTAATTTTTTTTAATATTTCTGTTAGTTTGACAGAATATGTGAGAAATAGAAATAAAAAATTTTCGTAAGATTTTTGTCACGAAAAACAATACGTTATAATTCTTGTAGTAACTGTATTATCCTTTTTTAAAAAAATAAATAAAAATTATGATGTACAAAACATTCTTCTTCTTCAAAATGAGATACGAGCAAACATTAAAAGTTGTAAAAATATCCAAACGGAATTCATTAATATTAAAAATTATAATAACAAAATGGTGCAGTGACGTTCTCTTCAGTACAACAGTAAAATCCTTTTTTGTCATTTTGATTGGCATGATACATCCCTAAGTTGACTTGATTAATCCCCCCCCTCCCCGCTTCTCGAAAACAATTTCATGATACGCTCATAATTTAACACATCTTTTTACAATAAATTTTTTTAGACCAAGAGGTCACTGTAGTGATTTTGTTACAT
>NW_017259255.1:1463128-1466809 GCF_001594045.1 Atta colombica | reverse complement strand
ATAAGTCCGGTCGCGGTCGCTTGAAGAGAGACTTTTTAAAATGTTGCAGATTTTGATTTTTTTTATCGAAAGCGTTAAGATTGAATGTTGTTGCAATCGATAGTTAATATCCTTTTTCCAAGACAGACGGACTTCCATATTCTCCCCTCAGAAGAGTGCAAGAGATCGCTATACTGAGTCAAAGTGACAAATTTTTTCTGAAAAACAATCGATACCGACGAGAATGAATTTTTGTCTACTTACTTAATTTTGATATTGATTATCGAGAAATGATTCCCATATTTCTCTTTTAGATGGTCATAAAGGCAGCCATACCTACCCGAACATACAATTTATACAATTTTTTAATACAATTTTCTTACTTCATGTAAATCCTTCTTCTGAGGAGTATAGAAATTCGCCTATCTTAGACTAAGAATATTAATTATCGATTACAACAACATTCAACCTTGACGCTTTTAATAACAAAATCAAAATCTACAATTTTGGAAAGCCTACTTCTCCTTCAAATGATCGCGATCGGGCTTAAATATATATATATTTCATTAAATATATATATATATTCATATTTGTCGCTATGAGTAACAAAATCACTACAGTGGCCTCTTGATCTATTTGTATTTGATTAAAATACATTATTTCATATATTATCAAACGTTAGTTTTTAAATAATATATGCTCTAAATATTAAATAAAAAAGATTATATTTATCAGCCTTGAAAATTTTTCTTTAAATTTTTCATATTATTTTTCAGGGTTTCTATATAAATTTTATTCTTCAAAATAGTATTCTTCAAAATTTCTTAGATTTTTAAATATAAATTGAACATTTAAAAATATATTGCAAAAGTCTATATCTCTCTTAAAATTTTTTTATATATGCGAATTCTGAAATTATATATATGTATTATATATTTTAAGACTTCTTATTCTATTATATTTCTGAAGAAAATTTACAAAATTTAAAAGTCAGTTTTCAAATAATAAAAAAATATATATATATATGAAATATTTTTAGAAATATTAAAGTTTTTATTAATCTACAATGTGCTCTTTGTTTCCTGTTTCTTGCTTTTTATCATTTTTTATTTTTTGCCTTTATGTCTCCTACTCAGTTTTTTCGTTTTCTGTAACCAAAATAAAAGTAGAGGAACTTCAAGAGTTAAGTATAAAAAGAAATGCGATTGCCGATAAAATGATCACAAAGAAGGTAAAAAAACAAGAGGTAAAAAACAAGAAACAGAAAGCAAAAAATACATTGTAGATTAAGCTTAAAAGATAGTCTTAGGAATGTCTCTCTTGTGTGAAAGTTAACTGTTTGACCTGAAATCATGTACTTCCATTCGATATCTTCCATTTCAACTCTTGGTCAAGAAAATACCTATTCATCAATTTTCGAAGGAAAAATTCCTTTTATCTGGATTCATGTCCTAATAAGTTTCTAACAATGTGTTTAATTTTAATCTCGGTTCAACTTACTTTTCTTATTCTATAAGAAATAGGAAAAGATGAAGAATAAGTTGAACCAAGATTAAAGTTAATCTACATTAAAACGGGTATCAGTTGAGTTTATCGTTGTCTAGAATCGCGTTTATCCTCAGAGAGATCTCATCCCTCGAGATCTCTCAATGCGATCTTCGCTGTATCCTCGGGGGTGGTATTCCTACGTAGTTGCAGGGTCGGCTGTCGTGGCGTTCTCGGGGCGAGGTTTCCTAGGATTTCAGGCGGCGATGGGGAGGTGGCGAGATGGGAGGGTGGATGATAGGAGAGGGTGCAGGGTGGTACGTGCAGAGCGGCCCTTCCGACCCCTCGCGGCGTACGGCGGTACGTACCGTAGGAGAATCGATCTAAAACTAGGAGTCGCCGCAGTAATTGCTGGGAGGAAGCCAGTGTTACAATTCGCGAGGGCCTCTGTCGTATGCGCCAGTGAAATCTTAAATACACGCCTGTTAATCGCACGTACGCACAGCACGGCACGGTCGTCAGGCCAGGTACGTCCACATCGACGGACGTACGTACGTCGCCGTAACCCCTCCTCGTCGCTCCTCGCCGTTCAATCGCCCTCTCTCTTCCACTGTCTAGCCTGTCCTGGTGGTACGGCAGCACAGGGGCGGCCGGCCGGGGGCGGCCGTGCTTTAATTGCGAGATACATATAACGGAGGGTGTTGTGCATCCTCGCTCTCGTCTACCTCGCGTACGTGCGTACGTACGTTCGAGCGAGACGGAGTGAGGCGCGGCGCCGCGGGTGCGACAAGAACGGCGAGGAGCAACCGCACGAAGAAAAGAAGATTCCACGGTCTGTCATCAGTGATACAAGTCAACCAGCTAGCCAACTAGTAGCTACTACAGCTCGCCGTTATCCGGCCAGTGAGAGTCCAACCAAGTAGACACCTAAACGGCCGGCTAAGCAAAGTGTCGCGCCCGTTAAGAAGAAAAAAAGAAGAAAGAGAAGGAGAAGAGAGAAACAGAGACGGTGTGTGAAGAGAGAGAGAGAGAAGACAGAGAGAGAGAGAGAGAGAGAGAGAGAGAGAGAGAGAGAGAGAGAGAGAGAGAGAGAATCTTGCGAGGGTGTACGCACGAGCAAGCTGGGCGGACAGCAGCGCGACCAGAGAGCAGCATCCTCCGATATATAATGCGACGTGCAACCTTCTTCACTTTCGCCTTAGTGGTCGTTCCTTCAGAATAAAGCCGCGAGTTTGCTGCTGGGACGGTTCCTTACCTGCAGGGCTATGACGTAATGGCAAGAGAGGTACGCATTTCCTTCCGGCAGCTTCTTTTCTCACGCGCATGCAGCATCCACCCTGCAAATCACTTCTGCAATGGAGGAAGGGAGAGGAAAGGAGAATTGCTACTTATTTGTATCGTGAATGAGAGAAATCATTGATGTCGTGAGAGTTTTCTCTCCGCGGAGAGGACGCCTCTCAATGACCTATTTTCACGTGACCTCGTGACACCCGACGATCGGTCCTCAGTTTGCCTCCTCCCCCCAAAGTGCATCACCCTTTTGACAAGGCCGAAGGGACAAGCCCTTTAGACTGCTCCTTCCTTCTCGATAGATATGCATTTCTCCATAAAGAAATGTTTACGCGAATGTTCCACTTTTTCGCTCATAAAATCGCGCTTCATTTCGCTTTTTCGGGACATCTCTGTGTGCTTGCGAGATTGCCTTTTCTGAAACCTCCCGATTGCAGGATTCTATTTGCTTGAAGTATCCTTCGCGATTAATCCTTGCCATAACTTTGAACTTCTGCTTTCGTAAGGATTTATTTCGCTTTATTGAATTATGTCGTGTGTATACTTAGAATTCTATCTTGATTAAGATACCGAGAGGATTACATTTCTCGATTCCTGAAATTCCTAAACATTCGCACTATTGTAATGGATACGGTTTTTCTTCATTTGTAATATGAAAGCACATAGTTGTAGATACTGCTGTTGTCCTAGTTTGTGGATATGTTCAGTATGATTCAAGTCGTTTATCACAATCCACGATTTCTAAAGGGAATAATAAATAAAAAGGAAACATATTCGAACGTATCTTTTAATAAATAGAGAATCGGATCTGGAATATTTAAGATTTTTTTTTATTTATAATTCATATTTTCTTTTGTTGTAGAGTAGCATTTCATCATGATTCTTTGTGTTAATTAGTAATAATTCTTTCTATTGGCATACTCTTTG
>NW_017259255.1:1459600-1463028 GCF_001594045.1 Atta colombica | reverse complement strand
TTGATTAATATTTATCTGTGTATATTTTCTAAAAACTTTCATTATTATTTCTTTTAATTCCTAAATTTCTTATTATTTTATTTTATATTGAATGATTAAAATCTTCTTTGTGAAATTATTATTAATATTTTATTTATCTCTTATTAATAAAACTTTTTACAGAGGTTTTTAGCATCAGTAAAATTCTTCCTTATCATTTTAATATGTAGATTCTTCTATAATATTTTTTCCATTGAAAACATTCGCTTCGTTCATTTTATTCCTTAATAAAAGCTAATTCGTCGCTTTTATGTTTTCACAGAGTTCTTGCATCCGTTTTGTCTACTATTAGAAACTTTCTTCATGCTTTTCTCGCTCATATAGACTCGTCCTCATTGCCTTCTTACAATACACCCTATTTTATTCGTTCATAGATTCCGTTTTACTGATTTGTAGGATTCCCTGAAATCCCTGTATCATCATTAGTTGGAATCTTCTTCAAGAAGTCCGCAAGATAAAAATTTTAAATTCAATATGCTTTTTGCAATATTCTTTCTCGACCTGTTTATATTGAAAATTATATACAAAGCAGAGTCGCGAGAATGTTACTTTTTCGTTGTTGGAATGCTTTTCTCGCTCGGAAAACGCTCTGTGCCTTATTGTATGTTCTGCATGCTCGCAAAATTCTTCTCGTCGTTCTGCACGTTCGCGGATTCTTTCATGCAAAATCTTTACTATCGTTTTTCACGTTTCATAAAATTCCATATCTTTTGTTTCATTGCAGAAGTTTTTTGTCGTATTTACAATTTTATTTCCCGAAATATTCCAAAAAAGATTTTTTCCGGATTTGCACTTTGGCTCTATATTACAATTTATGAAAAAAAAAAAAACAAATTCAAATGTAATAAATAATTAAATGAACTGTACAATTATAAACTTTTTATTAAATAACTTTTATTAATATTAAAAATGAATTTGAAAAGATGAATCTTAAATTTTTTGTAAAGAACATCTGAGTTTTTATAATATTTATGATTTATAATTTTTATGAAGAAATCTACACTTTTGTACAGGTTATATATATAAAATTTTTAATATAAATAATATAAATAATTTCAAGAAAAGATTTCTAAATATACATGCAGAATCGAATTAGCTTTAGTATCAGGTTGCTCCTCGCTCTGATGAAGTGAACTGCAATGTTTACGAAACGTTGGCAATCTAATAATATATTTAATAATAATGAATCTATACACAGAAATAACCCATTAAACGAATAGCTTTTGTACAGAACCGAATTATTATGTTTCTTAAAAAAATATATATATATTTAACACAAATAAATAATCTTAATTAAGGCGAATATCTGAGAACGTGCAAATGCATTATAAAATGATATCGCTTCGTTATAAAAGAAATGTTTCGTTAATATTTGTTTAGTATTATTCTTGGCTCGTTGAATATCCCAAATTTCACTACTTTAAAATCCTCCGAGTATGACGGATTTAAGTAAATCAAAAAATTCTCG
Organism: Atta colombica; assembly: GCF_001594045.1. Taxonomy (NCBI): domain Eukaryota; kingdom Metazoa; phylum Arthropoda; class Insecta; order Hymenoptera; family Formicidae; genus Atta; species Atta colombica. Next base: position 1,461,521 of record NW_017259255.1, on the reverse strand, counting down.
TAGTAGTCGACTGCAGCGGTTCTAAACGATACTTCGTTAAGGGATGCACCTGGGTACATTCGCGTTGCAGCTGCAGGCGGTTCCCTATTTGCTCGTTAGCACATTGCGATGTTTACTAAGTTCCTTCCACAGCGAGTTCGTGGAAACGAGGGGGTTATTACGTGGGAGAGATTGATATTCATATAGTTAAGATAAACATTTAATTTTAGGCCTTTAAAATCTCTAAATTCTCAGATTTTGAACACACGCTTTGTGTGTTCAAAATCTGATCTTAAATTCTGAATTTTCTTTGATTCTTGTTCAATTTTTTTATATTTTTATGCAACATTTCGTGAATTATTATTTTTGTTTAGATTATTATCATGTTATTATATAAACTTGTGTGTCACTTTTAATTGTTTACGTATTTTTGCAATTTTCTTAATTTTCTTCAATTAATTAGATCTATAGATTTTCGAATATTTCGGATCATTAGAAAAAAAAAGCATAAAAGTGTTTGAAATGTTGTAGTTTAATTTCTGGTATTTCTTAATTTTGAAATATTTAGTTTTAATAAAATATGAAAGATAACAAAAAATAAAAATGCAAATAATTTGTTTATACAAAATAAAAATAAATAAATTAAATAATAATTTTTTACATCCAGTTGAATCGAACATTCGTATATGATGTACATTACTTTGCTCTGATGGACGTATTTAATAATTATAAATGTTTAATAAATATAATAATGATATATTAGTATGAACAATGAACAATCCGACTGTGCACAGAATAAATAAGCGATATTACAAGTTAAGACCGGTTAAATCAGGTCAGTGCTTTCGATCATAAACTGCGCACGCGTCTCGTACCCTTAGCGCCACCCTGTTGAGGACTAAGGATACAATCTCAAACATAATACACCCTTTCGGCTCGCATTATTTCGAGATCGCTAGCGACGTCGGGATGCAATCTTGCCGATCGAAGAGTGCAGATGTACTTATTCACAGTGCGAAGTACGATAAAGTGCAAACGAGACAGAAGCGAATATTCGCGAATAAATTATATGGAGTAAATGCACCTCTAAAATAAATCGAGTAAATTAAAATAAATTAACAAAATAATTCACTTCTCAAAAAACGTCTTCGAGTGGAAAGTTCGTGGAAAAATACGTTGCTGTAAGTGTCCCGCATTATTATATTTATATTTTCAATATCATTAGAATATTGTATCAGATGTAATCACTTTATTGTAATCAATTGGATATAAATTAGTTCTTCGCTATTTGATATATATGTAAATCTAACATAAGTATAAAAATTTGTGTTGCAAATTTTGAATGCTTGCAGAAATTGTAAATATATTTAAATATTTAAATTTCTAAATTTCAAAACTTGAGAGAAGGGATTAGGGGAAAATCATTAAACTCTCAAATTCCCAAATGCAGTAATTGCATTAATCTAAATATTGATTTTCGTTTTGTAATTATTTTTATATTTTTTTGTTTATTTTGTTTTTATATTGTATTTTTATATTATTTTATTGTTTCGATTGTTAGTTATAGTCGTATGTTAGTGGACTTAAAATAATTTTTATAATCTTGTATGTGTGTTCTGCATGTTATATTTTTAATTTTCATTTAAATTTGTACCATACTTGTACAAATAAATAAATGTAAGATCCTGTCGCGGTGTTGTACTAAAAATTTTTTAAATAGTGAAATATTCGATAATTTTACATGCGAGATTTTATTTATTAGCTGTTCTATATGGTGACTATATGTACGAAGCATACTGGAAAATTATTTACTCCATTTAACATCTGGGCGACAAGCGTTACTTGGGTTCAGCTCTTTAGCTTTCACTCGTTTTTCTTGTCGCGAATTATTTTTAATTTGTGTATGAATCATTTCTTATTTGCAAAATCTCTTTAATTCTTT
>NW_017259255.1:1442376-1459500 GCF_001594045.1 Atta colombica | reverse complement strand
ACACACACACACACACACACACACACACACACACACACACACACACACACACACACACACACACACACACACACACACACACACACACACACATATTCTACAAAGTGTAAGAAAATTCTATTTTAATAATTTTTTCATTTATGCATATATTTATAAATTTTGCAAATTTTAAACACACACATATATGTATGTGTTACGTTTTACAAACTAAAATTATTATATAAATTGCGTGATTTAACTAATACCAACAGAAGTCTGCTATTTTGCCTTTTTTCTTATGTTGAATATCTTTATTTTTACAAAGCGCTTTAAATGCCTGCAAGTTGCACGAGCTTCCGGAGAACATTTAAGGTCAATAAATAAATTGTAAATGTCAGCCATTTTTAACTTTACCATGCATTAAAGTGCAGTACACCGGCATTTTTTTCACTGCACTAAAATTAATGATGTCAGATGTCATGCCCTTTCTATCATATAATATTTCTGTCTTTCTCTTTTGATTTTCATTTTAAGTATATATGTTTAATATTTTTCTAAATTACCATTCTATTTTTGATTCAAAAATAATAAATAATTCACATTACTCATGTTTTGATCTCTGTAACTGATATTAATGCTAATTATATAATTTTTATGCAGGAGTTACGGACCAAGAGACCTTTCAAGATATGGGACAGCTGGCGTAACGTGAGGAAAGGACTGGTCGTTAGCAATTTTGAAGAGTTGATTGTTCGAGGTGAGAAAGATCTAAATCTAAGAAATTATTCATTTAAATTATAAGCAAAGACAATTAAAAATTAAAATGCATTATGCTACAAACTTATTATTAGACATTAAATTAAAAATACTTATTAGACATTAACTTGCTTCTTACACGTATATTATTATTAAAATAATTTGCATCTTTTTTAAAGGTATTACGCTTCCAAAATATCTAATTTAACAGAATAAATATTGTTGAAATAATAACTTATCATCTATCTATTGTTTCCTGTTGCAAATTAATAGTAACATGTTATACAATATGTAATATATTTATTTTTAAGATATTCAAGTTATTAAATCAAGTTATTAGTTACAAGAATCGCTTTTTTTCATAGAATATTTTTTCGAAATTGAAAAGATTCTTTTTTAAGACTTTAAACAAGGAGTAAATCACTGAGAAGCATTACTGTGTACAAATTTACTGAACATTATTGAGCATTACTTAAGAGAATTGTGTATTATATTAAGCGGTATGAGGCTATGCATTACTAGAACATTAAGGGGATCCTAAAGTCATCTGTATTATCGATCAAATATAATTTTTATATAACAATTACTTCTTTCCTTGTTTATAAATTTGAAAATCATTTTCCATTAAAACATATGCATTAATACGTGTCTGTGAGATGGAGTTTATGTCGAGAACGAAAAAAAATTGTTTAAATTAAGATCTTTACCATTTCTTAGTCCAATATGGCATTAGAGCTTAATAACAATAGCTTAATATTTGCTTGATATAAAAATTTTGTAATCTGTACTTACAAAATTGTCCATAAACAAATAGTTCGCATGAACAAACAACATTGAGTTTTTGGAATTAGACTTACAAGGAGAGACTCAGGAGAGATTATTTTTTGGTGCCCCAGAATAATCATGCAAAAGCTGATCAAAATCCATGAAATATTTATGTGAATCTCTCCTTGTTAGACACTTTATTGCAACGAATTTATTATATGAAAATTTACACGAACGTGCGACTGTGTGCATTATAGTTTGTGAGATATTGATGTGGCATTATATATAAGATATGTCGATGTGCTGTAAAACAGCGAGCTCTGGTGATTTCGTCGGAATTCGCTTCATTTTAGGATTTTCTAATGGGCATTACTAGAACATTAATGAGCATTACTAGAACATTAATGAGCATAAGGCATAAATGGGCATAAAATTTGGGCATTAGTGAGCATAAAATTTGAACATTACTTAAGCATTACTATAGGCATTAGTAAGCATTAGTAATCAACACAATTTTGTTGATCAACGGTTTATCTCTTGACTTTAAAAAAATCTCAGAAAGACTTTAGAAGATGTTAGACTCATTGTAAAAAATCGATATGTATTATACTCTTATAACTTTTGTAAGCGTCATACGCATTGTCCTTCCGGAGCACTCTCTTTCCACCTGTCCGGCTGACCGACGAAGAAATATTTCCGGTCGGAAATATTTCCGCGCGGCGTATCACAGCACGGAATTGCATTATCTGTAAAGTTCCTTTGAAAGTGTCGCTCTCGCAACACACATTTCTCGCAACATTTCTCAGAAACAAAGCGCCGTTCGTTCATTCGTTCGTTCGTTCGAGGACGCACCACCATTATTCGCAACTGCTTCATTCACACGATTAAACAGTACATGCGACACGTGGCACACGCATATGCACACTCACTCAGGAATATATAACATACGCGTACGCACACACCCACACATTGTCGTTAAAGCGTTATCACTATGCCTGAACACTATCTGACACCCCAACCCTCGGCCAACCCTTGCTTTCAGGTAAGGAAAAGCTGGGTGTACCACAAAACGAGAATGTCTCGCTAGTTTTGGAGTCGGACGGCACGCAAGTCGAGGACGGCGAGTACTTCAAAACACTAGGAAACAACACGATCCTGCTCTTATTGCGGCATGGTGAACGCTGGTGTCCTACTGGCGTCGACATCATACGCGCTGGTAGGTGAAAAGGACATTACACAGATCGATCTTAGGAGAAATCGGCAACTTGGTTGAGAAAGTTAAGGTTGAAACAACACAGATGACAGAAAATTCAAAGACATCTAAAGAAAACGCGAAAATATGTAAAGAATTTAAAAGAATTGAATTTAAAAGATCGGGATAATTACAGTATTACATTTAGACATATATATATATATATATATATATATATATATATATATATATATATATATTGGGTTATCTATAAAATTCGTGACGACTAACTTATATAATTTAATAAATGTATAAATCTTCTGCGTTTCAATTTTCCTTCAACATCGGCACGAACTTTCCGGACAACCCAATATATATATAGTAAATTAAATTAATTGAATCATTTCTCTCTCTCTCTCTCTCTCTCTCTCTCTCTCTCTCTCTCTCTTTCTCTCTCTTTCACACACACACATAAAAATTAAATTCTTTCAGAGACCTTTAAATCAACCAAGTAGCTTTTCTTCTGCTCTTAAATGTTTCGACTTTCTAGATTTTTGAATCCTCGAATATATAGCTTCTTTAGAATCATACGCACTGCTATGTAAAGGGGATATTACAACGATCAACTTTGGTTGATGGAAATCGACAACTTGGTTGAGGAAACTAATCTCGAAGCAACTGATAAAATTGAAACTGATCAAACTGAATTACATGTGGATCAAACTGAATCCTTACACACACACAAGCCTTTAAACGATCAACCAAGTAGGTTTTCTTCTATTCTTAAGCTCTCTTTAGATGTTTTGGATTTTTAAAACAATCTTTATCACCCGAAATCTCTTTAGACTTTTAAATCTGTAAGTTTTTTGACTTCCTTATAAGATCTGTGGATCTCGCACTTTTGCGATGGATCACCGGCACTGATTGTCACGCCTTGCAGCACCGAACACTACCCGGCCCGTATCTCCTGCAGCCGCGTTCATCGATAATTGATAACTCTTTTTTTCTTTCTCTTTTTCAGCAATTTCGGCGATCCCGAAAATAGTCTGTGAAACGATCCACGCGCTGGAATTGCACGATGAGACGCCATCGTGGAAAATCATGGACAATAAAGGCCGAGTCACAGTGGTATTACACTGGGACCAGCGCTCGTCGTCGTCATCGCAGGTGCAGCAACAGCAATCAAAGGCAGGTCAGGATGCCCAGACTTCCAAGTATTCACCGACTAAGAAAGCTGACCTGAGTGGCGCCCAGCGGCCGTCCTTGGTGATCCAAACCAGTTTGGACAAACTCAGCTATGATGGCAAGACAACGCACTTGCCTGGCGAGATCGCCCCGACGCGGTACACCAGTCCGCGAATCACTGTGATAAATCATGACGATATGGTATATTCAATCTGCAATTACTTCAAGAATTTTAGCTTTAAATTTTAATTTAATTATACAAATTTCTGTGCTTATCGCAGAATCTACAATTGATGGGACCAGTGCGATAGTAATACCTATAATACATTTTCTTGAAATTCTAAAAAAAACTAATTCGTTCGTGTTTTTAAGAAAATAAATTAGTTCAATATTGCACTGAACTTTTCAATCTCAACAATAATTAATCCAAGCGCTTAATTTATAGCTATAAATTGCAGTCTCATATCAATCACAATTTGTTAAATTCAATCAAAATGTAAATTATCTATGATTAAAAAGGTCAATAATTTTTTATGTTAATTCATTAAAATTTGTAAGAAAATGAATTAGTTTACTATTACATTATCTAATTCTTTGATTTCGATCGTGTGCATGCATGTGTGCGTGCGTGCCTGTATGTGCGCGTTGTTTGTCTTATTTTTAAAATATTAATACATATTGTAAAACAAATAACTTTTTACCTCGCTGTAAATTCATCTTTATCCTAGCAGCAGCAGCCGATGCAGTCGCATATACCGGGCCGTCTAGTGAAACAAGGCACGAATTCATTCGACAGTACAACCATCCACATCCACACACCTGAATGCTCCAACCACATTCATCAGCCGGTCGCGCGAAATGGCAGTCCCGTGAATGGTGCCGACGGTGGTGCCATCGGCGAGTGCGACTTCCACTGCTGCGCTCTTCACGAGGAGGGTCGCAGGATCGCTGTACACAAATCGGTGGCAACATCGCCGATCCAGGACGCACAGCATGCGCAATATCAACATCCACATCATCCACATCAACAACAGCAAACGCAAACACAAACACCGTCGCCACAGCCGCCATCCTCTCTTTCGGATGGCACCAAGCGACCTGGCCTGAGCAAAGGTCATGTTCGCTTTCGCGATACCGCCGACGAGGAATCAAGCTCACGTCTGGCCGGTGCTGTTACCCATTTTCACTTACATCATAATCATCATCATCAAGAACATGACAGTTCCGAGTCCGAAACGGAAAATACAATGATGGAGGATGAATTCGTGACTTCGGAAAAATTTCTACTACTAATCGATCAGCTGACGGTCGATCAGAAGCATCATCTTAGCATCAAGGACATTGGCATCATATTGGAGCGACTCAGCTCTAAAATCCTCGACGTCGAGCGGCTGGATCGCGAAAGCGAGAGCGAGGAGTGCTATAATTGGACGATTAAGGCGCTTATACGGGGCGATGTCCTACGGGAGCTCGGTGTGATCTACAATGGGAATTATTATGCAATCTCGGAACATCCTGGCTACAAAGAAGAGTCAGAAGAAAATAATGAGGACAACGAGGAGGAAGAGGAAGACAGACTTTAATATGATGCTGTTTTACTAGATAGATAGATAGATTATACACCTATTCCAGGTTATTATTAAATTAGGCACATTGCAAACGGAAATAAGGACAAAGATCCCATATGGCACAGATCTCCAAGAGATGTTCTGAAGGATGTCCTGAGAACATTCCAACGTCCTGAGAAAACGTTCCTAGGAAAATCTTTGGGATAAAGTGTGCTGTATGGGATAACACGTAGTATCTTCATTGACTCCGAGGATTTTTTGAAAATTAATTCAATCCAATTTTTTAATGATTTTTTTTTAGAATCTATAGCATTTTCTAAAATTTTCTTAGGATCTCTGTGATCCTTTAAGAATTCCCAGTGAGCTTGGGTTTTTCTTTTCTAGAGAAACTTTCTAATGTTAAAAGATCAGTTTTGTGCCAAATATATGAAAGTTCTACAGAATTAATTGTTTAAGGTTTGATGAACTTAGGCTTTTTTAGATTAAGTCTTCTAAAACTTCTCAGGATACTCTTAGAATTTTTTAAACTTTCAGAATTCCTCCCTTAGGATTTCCTAGAATTTTTTAGATTTCCAATATTACAGTCCTTTAAAATCTTAAGATTCTCTGTAAGTTTCTGTGTACGTTTAGAATTTATAATGCTAATCTTACAAGTTTCAAGAAGTCTCTAAAAATTTTTCAATTCTAGATATAGATCCAGAATATCTTTTTTATTTTTGATTCAGGATGTTTCTTAAAAAAGTATTTGGCTCTAAAATTCTCGGAAGAAAATTTCAAAGGAGAATGTTAAATTAGGGCTAAAATGAAAAATGTTTCTTGGCTAAAATGAAAAAGTTCCAAGATGTGCAAATTATATATCATATTAAAGCTACTTAAGTAGAGTTGAATGGTATATTGTTTATCTTAAGGAAATATCGAACAGAAATCATATCAAAGATAATAAAATTAAAAATTCATAAATAAGATATCAATATATTTCGCGAATTAAGCAACAAAAACTATTATTATTTAAACATGGTAAGCATTTGTTATTCAAAACTAAAATCCGAAACCAAACAATTATTTTATATTGGACTCTTTATCGTTCGTCAATTGCTTGAAAATTCTCTAAATTATATATTAAAATGCAGTATATTTGCTGACATGTTGCAGCAACTAATTTCGACAAACTCAGGACAAGGTAAGACAGCATTATGTTTATCGTATTGAACTCAATGGAATTCGAATTCTTGCGATGACAAATTGATGGCATGAATATCCTTGATAACAACTCGTGTTGTCAGCATTTTGTTAGCAACGAGTTCAAAATGAAACGATTAATTATTCGTTGCTAACATGTTGCTGTCATGTTGCCGACAATAACATAATGTACCATTGCTCACGGTTTGCTCTAGAAATTTCAATAACTAATTACATGTATAAACGGTCATGTTGTTTAATTTATAATATCTTGATGTCAGCAAATGTACAGCAAATATATGTATAATGCAACATATGCAATGCATTAGTTTGCACAATATGCTATATCACGCTTAGCTGTCTTGGAATATTATGAAGTAGTATTAAAGTGTTAAGAAATAATAGTTGTGATTGGAATGTCTTCGATAACACTGACATTAGTGCTAGCTCTTGCAAAACCCTCAAAACTAAATCACATTCTTAATAAATGTGATAACATTAGTTTTATTGACTTTTTATCACGATTTCTCATGTACCCGATATTTTCACAAGATAATCGATTCATTCGACTTTGCTTAAATAGTTCTTTAATATGATATATAATATGATATATAATTTGTTGTTCGGAACTTTTTCATTTTAGTCCTAACTTAACACCCTCTTTTATAGATTCTCGCTCGTAGATTGATGCTTTTTTAATTATTTTTTATCTTAATCTTCTTGAATTGCAATTTATTCATAATCTTGGATTTTTTAATTATTGTATCTTAGAATTCTCTAAATATCATAAAATATCTTAGACTCTAAATTATAATTCTAAATTCTTTAAATCCTTAGATTTCAGGTATCTTAAATCGAACAGACTTCAATTCTAAATATCTATAATTCTAGATGCTTTAAATTTTGAATATTATAAATTCTAAGTTAAAAAAACTTCTGAAATCTAAATTTAAAATTTAAATAATATTTTTCACAATAAATCTTTTACAATGTTTTGAAATATTTATTAGCATTATTTGTTAAATTGAATCAATTTAAATTGTAATATTATTCAAGCTTTAGTTTTATGATTACGTTTCAAGTCCGATCAGTAATCTGTTCATAAAACTGGAAAATGTATTTAAAATTGGCATATTTAGAATTATTATTAGGCACCAAGATCTGACCAGTATTTAACGATTTTCTACTTATTTGTACTAAAATTTTAGAGCATAAGATTCGTTATGAATTCTTTTTTTTTCAATCCTGTCGCACTTCCTATTCTTTAGGATTGCATTATTTTTAGAATTGCTCTTAGAGGAATTGGAATAAAAATATATGTCATAGGACATCATAGAGAAGAATCTTGACTATCAAGATAACAAAAAGAAAAGAACATTTTAATTTAATATTTATTAGAAAAATAAATAGATATATAGATTATAATTAAAAATCTTTCATTTTTGTTTTCACATTTATACCCTTTTGTGTATTATATATATAATATTAATTTTCGAATTGAGGAAATATGAAATAAACGTTGTCAAGTTTTACGAAATATTGTGCCAAATTTTTAATTGTTATAATGACTGTATCTTACAAGCAATCCAAAGATCGACAACTGTTTCGAAATTCATGAAATCCTCGGATCAAAGATGAGATCCACGAAAAAGCGAAAATTGAGCGACGTAGGCGAATTATATCTGCGTCACGAGGAAGAATTTAATTCGAATTTGAAAAACAACAGAAGATAGATCGACAAGGATAGATCACCATTTCTTCCGAAGTGTGTTTCTTAATAAGAAAAAAAAAGAAGAAAACAAAGTAGGGAAAAAAGAGGATCACAACGTAATGAAATCATGATATGAAATATGATATAATATACAATTTTATTAAAAATCTAGTTCTATATAAAGACGTTTGTTGAAATACGTATTTATTAAAATTAGCATGTATACTTGTAGGAAACATTTTTGGGATTACGGACGTCGATTCCGTAACCGTCCACAACACTGCCGTTAAAAAAGAAAAAAATAAGAGGATGGAAATGTGAGTGATAGATAGAGGAAGAGGGAGAGGAAAGAGAATGAACTAAAGAGAACATAAATATATACAATGCGTAACAATTCTTTTCGACACAAGTCTCGGCTAAACTCGATGAGATGATTCTCTTTTTTTTTGTTTGCGAGGCATAAATGGCTAATCCTTTATTGCAGGTTTTGAATGCAGTTTACATAAATTTTACTTGATACTACTAATCTTGATTAAAAATGATTTTTAATTTATATCAATTCAAATATTTTAGGATAATTTATAGATCGACAGATAAAATCCTAAAATGACTTTTGAACTTCAACTATTGAATTCTTTAAATTCTTATTGTAGATTTTCAGATTATAACTTTTCTCAGTATTAATTTTCTTGGGTGGGTTAGAGATATTTAAAAATATATTAACAGATATTTAAAATTTTAAAAATTATAATTCAAATAATTTTAAAATAATTAACAATGTAGCAAATATAAATAATTTGTCGTACCGTTAATATCATTATAAACAATATACAAGTGTTTTGCAATAAAGGATTAATTAATATTTTTAATATAGCCGTAATCGAGGATGAAAATTTTGCGAAGATGTGAGATCGATCGTCGTCGTCAGAAACGATCGATAATAATCGAACAACGGATGAATAACACATATGGCGAGTATTAATACATATGTATTAATATAGATCGCCATAGAATGCTCATTATCAATATTAAATATTAATAAATGTCGCGTGGCTGCCTTCAATTCATCGAACATCGCGTACGAACACAAACCGCGCGAAGATCGACGTCAAAACCAACAAAGCGACGCGATAACAATGAGAGTGAAGAATGAAGTTGTTTGTTTCTCGCCGACGTAAATTCTTTTTGTAGATTTGTGAAACATGTTCTCATAGCCTAAGATCCTTGGATCTTCGGATTCTCCGATCTTCGATCACTTAGGTTACTAGATTCCTTGGATCTAATTTTTTATGTAAGTTATCTAGATAACTAATTCTTTTTAATAATATGGATTAATCAATATTACGAGTTTAGTTTTTAAAAATTCAATTTTTTAATTCTTAGTTCCTTGAATTTTTTAAATTAAAGAAATTTTAGAATATATTTAAAATATTTTAAAATATTTTAAAATATTTTAGTTTACTTAATTGTTGAATTATTATTAATTCTTTCTTAATCCATTTTTTATGTTGGGTATTAATTCTTCTTTAGTGGAATCTAGTACCCACTTTATTTATTTTAGCTCATCACAACTACGATTCTCGGACTGGATCTGCGAATGAAAGTTATTCAAAGTGGAGTATACAGGCAGCATCGCTCAAAGTTTTCTACTTCTTCCTTAGAACGAAATTAGTGCGTGATTATATACATAATTTCTTCTTATACTTGATTATTTTAGAGAAACATTGCAAATATCGCAAACATTGCAAATATTAAATTGCAATGGAAAATTTTTTATTGTATTTTATTTCCTTTCGTTTAAATGTATGACAAAAAATATGTGACAAGGAATTTTTTTTATATTTTTACTATAAAAATTTGTTTATACTTTTGTATTTTGTTTAAGGAGTATTTAAATATCGAATTTTTTTATGAGGAAGTTGAAAGTTTTGAACGATACTTAAAAAATACATATGCTTATACATATATGAGCGTGTAACAGTATAAACATAGTCTGAATCATTCGGAATTTACGTTAGCGAATGTATCACATGATTATAAGTGATATATCGATTCATGTTGAAAATACGCTCTATATGAAACTTTGCAATTTTAATATATTTCTATTGTAAGTATACTCAAAAAACTGTCTGTGTATGTATGTATGTGTATGCGTGCGTGCGTGCATGCGTGCGTGCGTGCGTGCGTGCACGCGTGCGTGCGTGCGTGCGTGCGTGCACGCGTGCGTGCGTGCGTGCGTGCGTGCACGCGTGCGTGCGTGGGTGCGTGAGTGAGTGAGTGTGTGTGTGTGAGTGTGTGTGTGTGTGTGTGTGTAGTGCGTGCGTGCGTGCGCGCGCGTGTATGTGTGTGTGTGTGTGTGTGTGTGTGTGAAAAAGAGAGAAAGAGAGAGACACATGTATGGAAGTTATTCGATAGCGTATATAAATATATACATATATATATATATATATAGATATATACATATATTATATATAATACAGCGAATTGTCGTGGGAAAATACGTTATAGTCGTCACGATTATGGCCGACTTAAAGAAACACTCGAACGAATGTTGAGACAACTGTTAACTTAAAAAAATTAAGAACAAAAAAGTAAATATCCACAGAAGGAATAGTTAAGCTTATCATTTCGGCGTTTCATTTTCCATGTGTCTTATCTCATCTCATACTTCGTTCGCGATCATCTTACCTTCGAGCGTGGATCGCAAAATTATCGGAATCTAGGAATCTGAATTCCCTTGGATTTAAGGTTCTGCGTGGAAAATTATTTCGAATATAGATCATTTTCAATTTAAGATTTCACGGATCTTGAATTATTGTAAGATCTTAGATTCCATGGATCTGACTTTCCTAGATCGTTCGTTGTTGACCTGTTATTCCTATAGACACATCGTATCATTAACTTCTCGAGTCATCATATCTTGGTACTTTGGTTTTCAAGGGTTATATGAATTAAGATAATCAGAATAAGAAAAGAGTAGGGGGAAGAACGAAAGGAAAGGAGGAAAATACAAACAGAATAGAACAATTTAGAATTATCGGAATGATCGTACATCTTTTTCATTGTAAAGAAACGTATGCTTTTTACAATTGAAAGTTTCTGCTATTGAGAACTATTTCACGACAAAAAAAACCTTTTACAGGTTTTTGGTCTCATAGTTACTTCAAATAATAATAAATAATAGTAACGATGAAACAGCAGCAAATGATATGAATATTAATATTTACAATAAAATAATAATGGTAAAAGGAATAAAAGAATTGTTGTAAGTTGGAACTGTTGTTTCTGGTACATGCAGATACTATACGTATATACACACGCGCACCTTAAGAACATTAAAATATGGCCTTTGTCATTTATTTGTACGTAACCTCCTATAATCCTTTCTTATAAATGTAATGCCTGGAATTATTCGAACAGAAATTAACTGGTATACTTATTAAGTATTTTGTATATATATCGTATTCAGTAATCGCTGAGATCATTAGTTATTTATTTGTAATTATCATTATTTCTAATTATCATTAGATTTTTTAATATTTTTTTTAAATAAAAGGCATGAATTTGCGTGCGGATTCTTAAACTCTTTCTGCATTTCAGCAATTTTAGACTCCTATTCTGTAACTTTTAAGGGAATCCTAAATCCGTCTGTATTACCGATTAAATCGTAATTTTGGTATAACAATTTTTTCCTCTTTTATGGATTCGAAAATCCTTTTCTGAGATTAAATTATACATTAACACGTCTGTAAAACTCATTCTATATTAGACGCAAGCCGATCGTAAGTTTGTTGTGACAGCCAATCTAAAGCGTTGATTTCAAAATGCAAGCTTCAGGCTGTCACAACAAACGATCGGCTTGTGTCTAATGTAAAATGGGCTTAAAGTGGAATTTATGCTGAAAATGAAAAAAAATTTTTGCCAAAATTTCAATTTTGAAATTTTTTGAAATTGATTCATATTAATACGGATACATATAATTTAATCCTAATAAAAGGATTTTCGAATCTGTAAAAGCGGAAAAAAGTAAATTGTTATATAAAAATTACGATTTAATCGATAATACAGATAGCCTTAGGATCTCTTTAATGACTGTACTGATATTGTTTCAATTGTAAAAAATAGGATTATTTTTAATTTCTTTAGATCTTCGAATATTTTCATATATGCTACACTTAATATTTTTATACTATCTATTATTTACACTATTAAGTACTTATTATTAAGCAATTATATTTATATTATTTATAACTCTTACAAATATTTCCGATCATTATGAAATGTTATTAATATTGGAGAAGGCTTTTATTTTGTAAGAGATGTTTGCTATGTATTCCTATTTGTAGGTATTCCTATTTGTATAATTTGTTATATGTTAGATTGATATATATTGATATATAGTCTTGTGGAAATTAATGTGCGTGCATACGTGCGTGTGCGTGTTAACAGATAATTTTTTAATTTATGCTATATATATATTTATTATGTAAAAAGGATTCACAGTATTGTAAATACTGTAAATTCTTTTTATGTAATAATTATATGTACATCTAAAAATTACTTTTTGTTCACATTAATTTGCACAAGACTGTAATTATAATTATTTTATCATAATAACACGATTTTTCACCTATTGATCTGTAGTGAGCAACTGACGATTACTATAAGGGAGAGATCTAGCGTAAGCAACCTCGCATTATGATTACCTCTATGTATCTGCATGACCACTTTACAATAATCTTTAACTACTCTTAAAGGAAGGAAGATATAGTCACATAGCAGAAGAAAAATTTTATACAGGTGTTCCAAAGCATGTGCCAAAGAAGAAAATCGAGATTTACAAATCGATACTAATACTCGATAGTACTTTATCTTCGCGACGACAATCTTTCTCAGTATATAAATCTCAATATTTAACTATTAATCTCTTAATCCTTGTTAAGACTTATTAAGAATAGTTTTTTTATTTTTATTTTTATTACAAGTTTTTTTTATTAAGAATAAGTATTTTTGAATTTGCAAATGTTTATATTCTCTATTTTCCAAATTTTTTCATTTCTAATCTTTTAAACTCATAAATTTTTAAAAATATTTTGAACAATTATATATTATAGATTTTTCTGGATCCCGTCATTTGTGTAATCTTAAAACCAAAAGCAAATTTTTTCTTTTACAAATACATATATTTTACATATTTTATGGGAGAAATTAATTTTCAACGTCGCGCGAAATACTTTCGGAGCACTTTGTATAAATATTCATACTAATCGCGAAGTACATTTAGTAACTCTTACAGCATAGCGATTAGCTCGTATTAATAAATGAATGACGTTATTAATTAATTGCATTAACTTACGAAGGTAAGATTCGAAACAATGAAGTAAAGGAGTTAATCAAAAGACAGAAATTCCTGCGAGATTTATTCAGGATGAAGTACTTAGGAAGTCTTCCCTCGCGAGAGGCATGTTGCCCTACACGTATACAATGTGTCAAGAAAGCATTCATTCATACACATCATGATTTTTTATTATAAACATTGCATCATACTTTTCATATTACATTATGTTTAAAAATTCTTTTATTATATATCTATTGTATTATAATATGTACTTATATTACGTGAAGTAAATTATTTGTGACATAAGTAGATATTTATAATGTTTAATATAATAAACTTTTCAATAATTATAAAATATCAAGAATTCTAGATTTCTTGGATCCTTAAAATTCTTATTAAGTATCAAATATTTTAAATAATTTATTTTTAGAATGCTTGAATACTAATTAAATTTAACACAAAATTTAAATTATTTTTAATATTTAGTTCTTTGAATTTAAATTTTTCTAAAACTCTTTCTAAAAAATTGTAATAATTATAAATTTTGTCGAATCAAATATAGCGCAATTTACAGTATATATATTTGTATAGTTAAACATTATATTGTAAGTACATTATTAC
Source organism: Atta colombica (assembly GCF_001594045.1). Classification (NCBI taxonomy): domain Eukaryota; kingdom Metazoa; phylum Arthropoda; class Insecta; order Hymenoptera; family Formicidae; genus Atta; species Atta colombica. Next base: position 1,445,206 of record NW_017259255.1, on the reverse strand, counting down.
AATACAATTACAAAATTTATTGGCTTAAATAAGATTATCTTTTTATTGTGAAATACGATGCGAATGCTTTCTTTACACATCACGCATATACATATACATATATATATATAATATATATATATACATATATATATGAATTATATAATATAAAACTAATCTGCAATTCTACAATACACTGTCGAAAATGAAACATAAAACAAGTAGTGCAAATTAAGATTTTTTAAGCATTAACGATGAAAGAAAATGAGAGAATTACTCTAGCGATGACGACTTTTTTAACGGTTTATCGCGTTACGGAGTATAATATGTGTATATATACATGAATGCAAAACGTATCTTTATGGATTAGAATGGAAAAAAGAAGAAACATGCGTAGACCATATGTGTCTATGTATATACATATATATATACAATTCATATATACGCGCGTGCGTGGGAATGTGCGTATGCATGTTTGACGAGAGTGCAGCAAGAATGTAAATAATAAAGATCGTATAATTATACGATTAGCCATTAAAATCTGTAATTGCCAAGTGTATAAGTCACAAACAATACATACATAATGTATAGGGTGTCCCGCAATTTTTTGCTAAATACTTTTGTACAATAGATAGAGTGGATTAAACTGAATCGAAAAGTCTTCTATCATCTTGTAATTTTTACAATAGTTAACGAGGTATTAATTACTAAAAATTGCCAAATGTTGGTCTTCAATAATTTTTTATTCAAATACTATCAATTTTAAAACAGCAAGAGACACAAATTATTTATTTTCTTCTTATAGACGTCTAAGAATTTTTTCAGAATTTTTTATCTTTTTAGTACTACATTTTTTAATTAGCAACTATTTTTACCAACATGAGAAAATACTAATATTAAAAAGATATTAAAAAATTCTGAAAAAATTCTCAGAACTCTCAAAAGAAGAAAATAAACAATCTTTGTCTTTCGCTGTTTTTCTGTAAAGTTGATATTTGAATAAAAAAATTATTGAAGATCAATATTCGGTAATATTTAGTAATTAATATCTTGTTAACCATTGCGAAAATTGCAAAATGATATTTTTTGACATTTTAGTCCACTCTATCTATATACAAAAAAGCATTTGTACAAAAATTTGGGGACACCCTGTATATATACATATAAGTATATATACATGTATATATCATATACACATGTATCTATAGTATCTATATATATGTATATATACATATATAAATTATATAATATGAGTTCGATGCACTATAGCGACAATCGCATTATCCTGTGCGATTTTCTGACAAATGAGTTTTTGCACCACTTTGTTCGTGAATTTTTCTGCAAAATGGTGTCTAAACGAATTTAAGAATATTATAATAAAAACGACAGCTCAATTTTTTTATTCTTTCTCGCTTATTTGGGTTCTGGTACAATTGGATTAAACAGTTTTTTAAATCCACAGTTGTCTGGATGTTTTTTCTTTGATCTTTTCATAGATATTACATGTAATACCTCAAATCCCGAATCTCTTCCTCAAAATTTTACTTCATTTTTTACTAAAAAATTGTTCAGATTATCGTCGATAAACAAAATTCACCAACAAAAGAGCGGTGCAAAATTATGATGAGAGCATCATAATAAGCATTCTTTGTTAATCCTTTCTGGGCACATATAGCGTTCTTAGATGCACTGTGATCAGATTCCACACCATTAATACCCTAATACGTGTGTAATCTTATTTTTTATTTAAAAATAGATAAGTTAAGATTAAGAAGATAAAGCGAAATTTCATAAATCTTAATTTTATGAGATTCGACAAGCTATGTCTTCAGATACATACACAGAAAGGGTTAATCCTTCCATCGCACCACTGCTGCAACTGAATGCATTTACTAAAAGGATCAGTAAACAAGCGTCGCAGGATAATGCCCAGAGAGATTGCTCGATTGTTGAAGAGGCGAATGTTCACGCTGATCGAGCTTATAAAGTTACTTAATATTAGACGGATGTTTTTACACGACTGCCACTTTACAATGACGCGAAATTACAATTGTTTGTCTCAATGGCCGGCGCGCATGTTTGTCGTCGTCGTACAATATGAAATTTTTGTCCAATCAAAGAAGATACAATATTTGTTATTACATTCTACACTTTTGTTTTAAAAGCTAAATTTAAATGTATTAATTTGGAATTAATTTTATATCTGAAGAAAATAATTTATGTAAAAAGATCTTGAATAAAAATGAAAAAAAAAAACTTATCTTTTAGGTATAATGTGAGAAAGATATAATTTTACTATTTTAAATTAATAGAGAAATTTATGTAAAGTTATTTGTTTCTGTAAATTTAAGATAAAAACTTTTTAATAAGAACATTAAACTATAATTTTATTTTATTTTTTAATTACTATCTATTAATTACTATCTATATTTTATGAAATTATTTCGGAAAGATAATTTTTTTATCTTTAAATTCTGAGAATTCTTTCGCGTAGCGAAATTCGCAGAATTCTTTCATGTAGAGCTAACAAAAAAAATGTAAGCTATAAACATTTAGACGTAAGCAGATAAAACATTTATCTTTTTTCTTCTAGATGGTCAAATTTCATACTGTATATCATGTTTTCGGTCAGCGCGAAAAACGGCGTTTTTCTCTATTATTTTTTCTTGTCACAGAAAACACGGCGACGAATTCTGCGCACGGCAAATAAGTTCCACTGCGAACGCAAGTCTGTTTCTCTCGACTACAGATTAATCGAAATGTACCTACTATACGTAATAATAAAAATAAATAAATAAACAAATAAGTGGAAAAAAATAAAGAGAGAAAGACTAGGCCGTTTGCGATTGTT
>NW_017259255.1:1439868-1442276 GCF_001594045.1 Atta colombica | reverse complement strand
CCTTGTTTAAAAGAATTACCCAATTGTTTTTAATATTCAGTTTTCATTAAAAACAATTTGTATTACAATCAAAATATATTTATCAACAAAATATAAAGAAACAAATAATTTTTAAAAATTATGAACCATTTAATATATCTTAAATAATGTTTTGAATAAAAAAAAAAATGGTTTTTTAGTCTTTATTTATGTAGCTCCGTACTTTTGTATATTTTAGCTTTTATATTTTTTATGTTTTATATTTTTTAATAATTAATGAAAAATGCACATGTAGTGTCTATGCCAAATGTGCAGTATGTACGAGTAGCATTATTCCACTCACGCGCTATCTGATATAAATAAATAAACGCAAGCCGAATCGGTTGCTGCGCAGTCTACACAGCGACCCAAATTTAGATCAACATGGATGAATCTTTCATATGTCTTGTATTATTAGCCCTCTTTATCTTTTATGTACATCAAAATCCATTATTGTAAAACAGTATCATTGATGTATCATCGTTATTTTATCTTAACAATAATAAATTTTAAAGAAATTTTTTTTTCTCTTTTTATAAATTCTATTGATAATTTACATTTGATAATAATTCGATCTTTTACATCTTGAAAACTAACAATTTTAAATTTTATTATTATTATTAAAGAATTAATTTTATGTTACGATTTTTCTTAAATTTGAAAATAAATTTTTAAATAAATTCTTTAGTTTTACTTTTTTTTATTATATATATTTCTTATTATATATATTTTTTACAATATCTTCCAATTTTATATTTTATCAATTTTGAATAATTGATGTGTTAAAATATTTTGAGAAATTTGTTATTATTGACATATTTATAGATATAATTATGATCATCTTGAGAGGCAGTCATTGCGACACTTGACTCTCAAATAAATTCACTGATATAAAACAGCTACGTCAGATATAAATGGCAGAGCACTTGCTTTTGCAAGCTATGTAAGCTTTTGTGTGTTTAAATTTAGATATGAAACTTCATGATGGCAATTGGCTGTAAGATTGACCAGCAGGTAAGAAGTTACTGATGATGATAAATCTGCTAGAAGTCTGAGTCGCACAAACAATGATAGTTATATACTGAACTCTGCAGGAAGAAAGAAGTCCGCGCTTTTTTGTAAAGAAATAATAAATAATGGTAAGTATCAAACTTTAATTATCAATTAAAATGATCAAAATCGTTTTTTAGTCTCAAGTGAATCCAAAATAAATGAAAATTTCATTGATTTTCTAAATTCAACATGTATATATTAACTTTCTTGAATAATATCATCGGATATGAACTTTTTCGATTTTAGATCTTTTTTGAATCTTGGATATTGTAATTCATGAATTAATCTAGTTGCTAGAATCATAGACTTTTATATTCCTCGTATCCTGATAAGTCTAATTCTCATATTTGTTGCAAAGTAACTACTTTAGTATCCGAATTCTTTAAATTCTAAGTTCTCGAGATTCTAAATTATTTAGCACTCGCCTATCTAGCGTCTCACATTCCAAGAATTTTTGAAACCTAGTCACAGGTCCTAATTCTTTTCATTTCAACTACTGCAGTAGTTGCAACATCCGCAAATTTTTTTCTTACAATTAGTCAGACCAATTTCAAATGTTTTTTACACACCACTACTACTGGCAATAATTTCTCTATTCTTCACTTCACAATTTTCATCTGATCTACTATCTCGAATATTTCGAGTTTCATGCTGACTATCGGCTAATTAATTTAACTTCCCCTCTTATTTCCTTTTATTTTCAGTTTACTTTGATTGACGCTAATGATGATCATATTACTAATTAGTAGTTTGGATATATATTTCCTTCATAGTATCTTCTATAAGTAAAACCGAGAGAATGAAACTTCTATGATAATTAATTTCACGACTATTAATTTACCTTATCTTAATATATTTATAATATATCTTTAATATTCTTTTATTTCGTTTACTTCTGAGCTAAGATAGAATCACCTTTTTAACGTTTTAAAAAATTTCCAAAGAATTAAAAAATGTACAATAAATTTCTATTATATTCTATTTTTTCCTCCCCTCCTCTCCTTCTCCACATACACACATTGTTCTTCTTCTTCTTTTTACTCATATATGCAGAATCGAAAAATCTAAAAAAATCAAATTTTAAATAAAATTTAAAATTCAATCTTCTTTCTTTGTTTCTTTTAGGTTGTTCCACCTTTCAGTAAACTTCAACTCATTGTCTTACTCTCTTACCCGATCTTTTATGCTCTTATTCTTTTATTCTTTTGTTTAGATAATGTTATCACATAGTTTGTCTAAAGAACAACTGGCCCTTAATATTATATCTTCGATATAGCTCCAATATTTGATTCTAAATACTTCTACATCAGTTTTCTTATTCATCTCATCTTCTCTCT
>NW_017259255.1:1438946-1439768 GCF_001594045.1 Atta colombica | reverse complement strand
CTTGCTTTTTCCTCTCTCTCTTTTCATTTCTTCATTCCTAATTCATTACTATTCATTTGCAATTTTCTTCATAATCGCATAGACACTTTTGTTTTATAGGATCCAACTAAGCGACAGGATCACCATCTTCAAGCGATTGATACTCCATGGCAGCTCCCGCCACCTGGTCCAGGTTCATTCTCTCTCATGTCCTGCGCGTTAGAGGGGGTTTTCACATCTCGATACCACTTCTACCCCCGCGGCAGCAGCGAGAAAGCCGCCGGCGCGACCGGCGCGCGTTATTGATTTGACAGGAATGACGGGAGGCGGAATGGCGCAGGAATCGATAAGAGAAGGTGGTGGTCCAAGCTGCTGGTGATGCGCTGCGCGGGGGTGCGCAAGAAAGAGAGGCTGCTTGTATAACGAGGGTGCTAGAGCGAGCGAGCGAGCGAGCGAGCGAACGTGCGAGCCGCGGTGAACTGTGTAGGGTTGGTAGCGAGCAGGTAGAGGGAGTGATGAGGAGAAGAACGAGGGCTGGCGGGAGCGGTAGCGAGGAGGAGGACCAGAAGAGAGAGGGAGCGGAGAATATTTTCATACTCCAGACTCCCGGCGTAGGTAGAAGATGGCAGCCGAGGCGTGATTCGGTCCGGGCAGTTTCCTCTCTTCTGGCCGCGCGCGCGCGAGAGTAGTAGGACCGCAATTCGCTCCGGGTTTGAGAAGAAGTCGGAAAGTAGTGTGCTCTCCCTTCGTGGTCGATCTCAGCTCCTCGTTGTCGGTCGACGGTGCACGAAAACTCCAAAGAAAGCCGCCGAGAGATGATTTAAAGAGAGATAGAGAACAAGC
>NW_017259255.1:1425409-1438846 GCF_001594045.1 Atta colombica | reverse complement strand
AGAGAGAGAGAGAGAGAGAGAGAGAGAGAGAGAGAGAGAGAGAGAGAGAGAGAGACTGATTGACTGATACTTAAAGGAAAGATAAACGATCAAAGAGAGGAAAAGACAGAACGAGAAAGAAGAGAAAGCTCCATTTCGCTCATCTGCATTTCGCTCGCGCGACGTATCCGACTCGCTGTTTTTCTGTCGTTTTTTTTCGTCGCTGCACATATAGCTACCCGCTGCGAGCGCGCTATTCGTATATCTCAAAGATTGGTATACGTTCGATAGCGTATTATTATCGTCGAGGAGAATCAACTCGTGATCCGCTCCGATCCGCTCCGCTACGCTCCGTTCCGCTCGACTCCGCGTGCCGCGTCTAATGATCAAGGAGGTGGTAGACATCAGTGATTATGCGCGTAGTAATGAATAATCCTGTAAAGCCCATCGGAATCGCAGTAGCCGCCATCGTCGCAGTGTTTCATGAGCGTCATGTAATATGGAATTAAACAATGTTGTTAAGACGTAAACATGTTCTGGCTACACTGTGGACTCTTTGTTCTCGTGATTGCCGTACGTGGATTTATTAGCAGCTTAGCCGATACCACATCCAAGCGAGGTAATGTCTGCCTGCCTTATCTGCCTGCCTTAAATTTATCTTGCTTGCTCACTTTGCCTGTCCAGATTGATAACTGAGCGTATTGATGGCTGGAGCTTAATCGGACCGAGTATAAATCGATTCGATATTTTAGAGTGCGGAGGGATGGTAATCTGTCAAAAGAAATTCAACCGGTCCGAATTTATCAAGCTATTCTGTCTGTAGGAAAGTGTTTATTTCGATCAATTTCGAATAAGATAGTGACCTAAGTTTCGTGAATAATTTAATATAAAATAATTCGAAATTTTTTATCAGACTAAGTGGACGCTAAGGTCCTCTACACGAATGGCTGCGTGAATGAATGGGTGTAAAGCGCTGATCATTACGGAGGTATTGCACCTGCTTGCGCACCTTGCTTGCCACCCTGTCCGTTTAATAGTCCTAAGGAGGTAAGATTCAAAGAAGGAGAAGTGGACTTAAGATGTTTAGAGATCTGATAAAGATCTAAAGCTTCTTAATTGTAGTTTTTTTATGTGAATAACTGTAATATAGTTTGCTTTATATAAAAGAAAGTTTCTTATCCAGCAGATTTAACGCAAACTCTATCTAACTTATCGAGTAATCATGTCTGTTTAGTGAACTAGATTGATTCTAGTAACTAGAATAATTTCACTGAAATAATTTCTAATATGGAGGAATAATGGTTTCGTTCATAATTAGAGCGCGAATTATTCATCGAGTAATCTTGTCCGGATAGCTAGGTGCTATCATGGCAAGCAATATATTTGCCTATAATTCTAAAGAGAGTTTATCATTTTAGGATATTTAGCTGAATGGCTTTTAGTATATTTAAATTCTTGAATTTACAAGAATTGAAAAATTTCACAAGTTTTAGATTATTTTTATTTCACCGATTAATAATTTTTTAAACTTTTGACATCTAAGATTTCAAGTTTCTTGGATCTCAAGTCATTTTGATTCATTGAATTATAGATTTCTCAAATGGAAGACCGTGATTTCATTTTCAGCGTCAAAGAACCCATAATGTTGGGTTTGCGGGTCAGGAGATCTCAGAATTTAAGGATTCCAGGGAATCCAGGATTCAAATAACCTAATCTAATTTCTGGAAATTAGATAAACTTAGAGTAAAGGAAATCCGGAATTTGCCAACCTCAGGATTCACGGAGTCGAGGAATTTATAATTTATCTTAAATAAAAATAAAAATATCTAACGGCAAAAGGGAATTGAAGATTTAGAATCTAAGAAATTTAATGCTCGATAAAATTGAAATGTATAATTTATTATATACAAAATAAAAAATTTCACTGTAATAAAATAAATATTTTGAAAAATATGGAAGATACGGAAAAATGTTTTAGACAAAAGTTTTATGACTTGATAGGACGCAGGGAAAAAATTAATTTTCTAAAAAAAAAAAAAATCAATTTTTTAAGGTTATATGAAGATAATTGTCATTTTTAAAAATTAAATTATATGATTTTTTTACGTAATATAATTCATCTGCATTAATATCAAGGCAGAGATCGAAAAATCAATAATTTTAGAGTTATTTTACGCTTTATTCTGGCACAAGTTAATGTAAAATATTAAATATCTCGTAATTTTCTTATATATCTTAATACTTTTATGAATTATTTGATGTAAAAAAATATATGGTTGCTTAAAAAAAAGATGTGTAGTTGCGTATTGCAAAATACATAATTTTTTAAATAAGCAACTATGTGTTTTCTTTACATCGATTGATTCATCTTACTATTTTGTGCATAAATATTAAGGTATAATACTAATTGCATCTCATTAAACTGTATAACTTTTGTCTAAAACATTTTTATTATACGTATCTTCTATGGATTTCGAATTATCTGTTCCATTAAGTTTGATATTTTTCCCCATATATGTCATATTTATAAAATTCAAAATTTGTTCTGTATATATGTCATATTTGTAAAATTCTGAATTTTTCCTATATATATGTATATATATATAGGACATGTAAAATTCTAACATGTAATGAAATTTAGAAATTTAAAAAGCTTGAGAACCTTATTTTAAAATTTAACGAACCGAGTTCTTCGTTGTTGCCAAGGCACTGTAGAGTTCACAAATTCTCTGCATCCTTGAACAAGGATGAGCACCTTATCAGGGTGCAACCCTCGACCTTTTAAATTATCTATTAAAATTTTTATACGCTCGACTTTTCGAATTTTGAAATCTTTATAACTTGTATTTCTTGGATCCTCGAATTTTCACATTCTCAATTTTCTGCACGCTTGAATTTTTATTTTTGCATACTTGAACTTTCCTCCAGCTTCTGTGAATCTTAACATCTTCGAGCCTTGCAATATCTTCAAATTTTAATTCAGTGGATTTTATGATAGCATTAACAATCTTATATTTTGAGAATTTACGTGCTTATTACGTTCCTTCCTTCATATCCTGTAATCTTCTCATTGATTAAAGTTTAATCATGCTTTATGCTTTAATTATGCTTTAATCATTAAAGCATACATATCTTTGTGGCTTGTGATTCTTTTGCTCGTTACAATCATCAATCTTATATCTTTATTATGCATGATGTATCCTTCTTTTACATTTTTTTAATATTAATGTGACTAGCATAAAACAAAATGTAAATTAATATATAAAACGTATAATGATCTTTTTACGTTGAAATAAGTATAAATTTATTGATATTTACTTCGAATATATATCTAAATATGTGCAATTTTATAAAAATTATCCAATATTAATCTCTTATAAAATAATTATTATAAAATAATTAATCTCTTATAAAATTTAGTACATATACAAGTATCTAAAATATCTGCGATACATCTATTGCCTTGTTATACTTTACAAAAAGAATAATAATGATGCCACTAATTCGCACAATATAAAAACTGCTAATCGCTCACATTCCTCATAAGTATTACATATTCGCGTGTTTTGTTAGTTGATGGAAAATGCGAATATAGATCAGGGGTACGACCAATGCTTACGACTACATATATGCAGTATACACACTGCGAATTTTCTCAAAACAGCCGCGGGAAAACGCGCGACGCCGCGCCGCGCCGGTCGTCGGAATGCGCGTAATCGTTACGTACATTTCCGCCGGGCTTCAAATCCCGTTGCTGCATTATTCATAATGTTATCGCGCGGAATTACTCTACACCCGCTTGCGCTCGTCCGCTCGTTTTGCATACTGTTAGACGCCGTGCCGCGCCGCTCGTCGCTGCGTAAAACCGCGAGCACGCGAATGTACATTTTGCACATGCATCATCGCAGCTTATCGCCCCGTCAATTTCAAGCGATGACAACGACAGCGATAACGATGCATGTACGTGCACTTATCACGCAATATTAAAAGTTCTTAATTTCTAACTTAAATGGTTTTAATATCTTTAAAAATAGGATATTTTTTTAAAATAGCAGTTTCTTTGAATTATACATGAAGATTATACAATTAAGATTGAATGATTTAATTACTTGTATTATATCTGTAAAATATTACCGACTCCGTTGCTACTTAGCTAACTATGTTTATCCGTGTAAGATATCGCTAAAGCTCGTGCTGTCATCAGTATAACAGTCATAAAATATTTATAAGCTTCTTACAAGCTAGTTTCGAAAATATACAAGCTGGCGTAAAGCACCAATAAATATTTTAATGATAGTTTTAGCGTCCTAGCTCTCGTGTGAAGAAGAGTAGAGAGTGCACACTGAGAAAAATAACGTTTCTTTCAATTTCTCCCTGGATGTTTTTAACTATCAAAATTGAAAAAAAACATATAGCAACATAGAAATTATAAATAGAAATAACACAGTTTTACTTTTAAGTCAATTTCGAGAAAATTACTTCCATAAATAAAAATTTTTATTTATGGGTTTTTAGTTACAAAGTTACTTAACGCGAAAACTGCATAAATTGTAGCAGGATAACGTCTAATCAAATTTTCGTTAAAGCGAAATCGATATCAGATACTGTTTGGAGGAGCTATAAATGTGACACACTTTTGGATACGCGTTTATATTTACAAGATATTTCCATAATTGTAAAATATATTCGAGCCTCAGCTATATGAAAAATTCATAAATATAGTTGCATGTTACATGATATTTATCAGTAGCTGTGAAAAATATCTTTGAAATATCACGAAACTTATAAGTAATATTCTCTAATGTTTTTTACGTCAATATTTTGCCAATGCAAAAATACATTAAATATGTGAATAAATAATTATGAGAATAATAATCACAAAAATTTCTTCTTTCGAATAAATGTCTTTAAATAATAATCATTTTTAGAAAACAATTCTTTTCATTCTGACAATGTTATAAACATATTCCCATATGTTATAAGATAATCTCAAGATAATCTCAAGATCTCTCTCGAGTGTCGAAAATGACATCGACTATAGCGAAAGGGTTGCGTAGCGGAATATTTTGTTTACCCATTGTATATGAAATCAATCAATCTATATCCTACAATTAATCAAAGACGTAGGACGGAAAGACGGCTCGTCGACGAGTTCTCTCGAGTAGAACCCACGAGATTGAAATGGCAGCGTGCCAGTTCTAATTTATTGGCTTTTAATATGTGAACCGCGGCCGATTTTGCCGTTCAACGAAATAGAACGATAGATCTTCGAAAAATCGAAGTAATGTGCATGGATTTAATATGAAATTTATCACCGCTTGAGATGACAAAACTTAAGATGCTAAATTTATTAATCAAATTCAGGAAGTTGTCTGTACAAATGTTGCAGATGATATTTTCAAATGAGCAACCATTTCTTTTTTTGTAGTTGTATTATACAACAATATGTTTAGTATAATGTTGATAAGTACTAAACAATTGCGGAAAACGAGCCATTATAGTGAATGATTGCACGGTAAAGACGTAGTCTCTGGATGAGTGGTTACCTATTCATTCGAGCATTCATATGCCTGCATACCTACTCGTTTAATCACTCATCTAGTGAGTACATCTTCACTATACCATTATCCATGATTTTCGCTTGCTTGCATTTTACAGCCTTAATGCTTCTCGCCCAATAACGTGTAATATAATTTAATTATATATCTATCTTTTAAACTAAATAGGCATTTTCTAATATTCTTTCGATTATATAAGATTTATCGAGTAAAAATTTAATTATTAAATGTAATGTGACATTTCCTCGATTTAAAAAAGAAAATGTTTAAATCTAATGAGCCAAACTTTATATCAGAAATTTATTTTCTTTTAAAGATCGGATATCTTTAAACTATTCTAATTTTTTTTATCTTTTTCTTTTAAAGACTTTTAAAAAAAAAATCAACTTGAAATTAATGAAAGAATCTGTAGATAAAAAGTGGTTTGATAGGTCTGGGTCAATCATGTATTTTCGTAAAATGGCTTCCATCGAAATAAGAATAAGTCGATTTCTCTTACAGTAAAGCTAGGAGGATTTGTTTCCTAAATTTCACTCTATCTCTAGCCTTATATAAGTAACAGACGAAAAGAGATTAAGTAAAATCATACAATTAGCGTTAGTGTGTCAGCAAAGTTACAAATCAATCTGGATTATTATCGATCAATGTTACATTTTAACGGTGATAAAAATCGTATTTACATGCGTGTACACGAGCGTGCGTAAAGATCGATTTCGTGTATAATATATACACGTAGGCGCGTGTCCTTCTGTTCGTCGTTCATGTACGTACGTATCTGGCGATCGATCCCTCGCGATGTCGTAGGGCGGCGATCAACAGGAAATCGCGAAATAACGAGGCAGTCGACTGCAGAGCGCCTGCAGTGTACATTGACGTATGCGTTGGTAGTGATGACGTAATGAGGGTGGAAACGCGAGAGGGTGAGAGGGAAGGAGGGGGGAGTCAAGCGAGGGAAGGGAACCTTACGCGGTTATCGAGTGACGGAAGAACGATGGATTCACTAACCCCTGAAATGTTGATGATGTGGGTCAATTTGATCTAGTTCCCTCTATCCTTAAATGTAAATTGTATATCGGTTATTTTATTCGAACGTGTTTGCCGACATCGATCTAGGACATCTTCGGGTGGTGGAAACGTAGCAGACATTTTGAATAAAATGGGTCGGATGCATCAACCCATCGTCGATTATCAATGAACGACCGGGAGATGACCTACCCTGTGTTCAGTGAATTTTATCACGCTTCACAAATTTCGCACGAGTTTCGTGTATTCCGTTTGAATTCTGTCTTCTACGCGAATTTGACGTTTTCTGTTGAATCGGAAACATGGTCACGTAGTGATAAAAATTCAGGAAGGATAGCGGAGAGCCGGTAGCGCGGGACGCGGGGTAAAATTAAATTTCTCGGCGAAAAGAGGCCGAGTCACTTCACCTGATGATGAAATAAAAAGGCAAGATCTTCAATTTTAGTGTGATCTTTAAAAGTAGCAACAAAAAACGAGCCATAACACTGTACGAGACAGTGTACCCTTTTATGCGTCTACATCTTTTTATCTCGCCTCATTAAACTGTTTTATATATATTTAATTATTAGGTTTGCATTATATTTGTCCGATTAATTCATGCAAATTGGGAAGAAATTTAACATTTCAAACGAGCAGAAATCTAAAGATTTTGAGAAAGCTATTCACATCAAAAGGAGAAAGGAGGGATATCAATTCGTTCCGTAGCTGTGTTACATTCACTCTCTCTTCGGCGAGACGTGTCATGTCATATTGGTTGCTCGTGTACAAACAATATCATGATAGAGCAAGGCGAGTAAACTTCCGGATCATTTTTCTCACGTGTTCTTCGAGACGCTATCAATGTCTGAAAAATTCTGCTCGAGTTCACTATCCGCTTTTCTAACTGATGCATCCTATACAATTCCATTTGTATTAAATTCATGTGTTATCTCTGCATTGTTAAATAATCGGATTATAACATTTTTAATTCAATATGTCAGACTCAACATGCGATACAATTATACAATTTAATACAATTCGATTTTTATAAAAATGTTCAGGTTAAAGATTAAGCATTTTATATTAATTGTATAATAATCAATAATACTAACTAAAGAACTATTAATAATGTTAATGACAAATATGACATACAATACCATTTAATTTATCTTTTTACATTACAAAATTTAAAGATGTACTTTCAAAAAGAATTGTCGAGTAACTTAAATAGAAAACGCCTTAATAGTTGAACGAAATGAATTTTCTTTCAAACATAGAAATTGAGTTCTTTCATTAGTCGAAGATAAATTTTACTATTCTATTTTTATCCACCATAGCAAAGGTATTTGTCGTTTAAATTCCGGATAATAGTTCTGAATTTTTGAATTGGTACATCTCGAATCGCAACCTCGGATCGAAATTGCCGGGCTCGTGGCAGGTCATTTTTCCTAGATGTCCTCTTAAATCGTCTTCGACGCTTGAGAAATTCTGCCAGACCTAGCTGCCGTTTTTCCGGCTGACTCACCCACAACCTCTCGCCAGTCTCGTCCATTTTCCTTTTTCGGGAATGACCGTCATCATTCTCTATTTCGATACCGGGCGAATAATGTGGGAACCGGCAAACGGCAGCGACAGAACGTTAGACAAGAAATAAATATGACGTCGCGGAAGGTTTGCGATGGCAGAAATATCTATTTTATTAAATTGCGATGATATACAAACTTTTAAATCAATGTCGGTGATGATACAGCAGAAAGAATTCGTTATATTATTAGTTCTGCATTTTGGATCTGAGATTTTCCGGGATTATAAAAAATTCTGATTTTTTTAAAATTCGGAAACTTATGAAACTTATGGGCAAAAAATGCAAGGTATCATATCGAAAGATATGAAGATCTTACATCGTTTATAAAAAAATTCGGCTGTTGAATTGTATCCTGAGACAACGCGACAGAGGATCGAGATGTCGAAGAGAAGAGCGGCCAGGACGAGTGCAAAGCGTGGTATTTGTTTTAGAATTCCTACGCTTTACCGATGTTCAAAGTGGCAAAGCGTTTGAAATCTGAAACGAATGCGCGCAAATCTTCATCCCAGCCAAGCAGGGGAGCCATAACCGTGGAGGAGATGCGTGATCCTGGACGTTCAAGGCCATCGCGTGAAAGAAAAATATGAGGCACTTAGGCATAATTAATTTTTATTCCCGGGATTACGCATCGCGCGTTGGCGCATCATTTTTATTCTGCACCATAATATTCCATTGGAAAGAATGTAATTTTATATAGAAATACCATATGTGAAGGAATAAAAATATTGACTCATGTTGTTTGTTGAAAGGTTTTTACCGCGCTTGAATTTCGTGCAGAGATTTTTAATTGTATCAAATAACTTATTTACAGATGCTAATGTTAAAAAATAAATTTTTGCGCTCTCTTTCTCTACACACACACGCACACGCACGCACGCACGCACGCACGCACGCGCACACGCACGCACACGCACACACACGCACACGCACATACGCACACGT
Source organism: Atta colombica (assembly GCF_001594045.1). Taxonomy (NCBI): domain Eukaryota; kingdom Metazoa; phylum Arthropoda; class Insecta; order Hymenoptera; family Formicidae; genus Atta; species Atta colombica. The sequence goes on along the minus strand of NW_017259255.1, from coordinate 1,429,780 downwards.
ACATATGCACACGCACGCGCGCGCGCGCGCGCACACACACACACACACACACACACACGCACAACTAATTCTCCTGTGAGCCACAATTTTTTAAAATTGTTGTCCGAATGTTAAAAATTATAATTCCACGTACGCATTACAGATTGTTTTACAATTAGTTGTCCAAATATAAATATAAACTATCAATATATCGTAAGGTGTAATGTATGCATAAAACGAATTTATATTAATACTCAGATAACAGTTAGAAGAAATCATCAGTATTATGATGCACTGTTCGGACAATTAATTTCGTATATATACTTATTCATGTTTTTGTAAGAAGTACGATAAAAACAATTATTCATTTTTTGTTGAACTTAAAGTCAATTTTGTTCTTAGGCAAAAGTAAATTTACATTTTATTCCAAGACGTTTTTAAACAAACTATTTATTGAGATATTTATAATGTTGTAAACTAAGAAATATAATATCCGGTGAAATTTTTTTTTCTTTACAAGAGATTCTAAATTGATCAAAGCATTCGTAGAGACGAAAGAAATGGCAGTATTTCTGAGATGTCTTATACACTAGTATTTGTTCAACCTGCAGCCTGGGATTCGCCAATCTTCCATAAATGTAGGAAATAAACAGTTGCGACAAACACGGAAAAGAGAGACAAATTTTGAAAGGAAAGACTGTCTCAAAGCGAATGTCTGCTCGTGTCTGATTGCATATTTATTCGATTTTAAATCTTTTTCGCATACGACGAGATGTTGACGGGACAAATCGAAAATCAAAATTTGAAACGAAAGAAATTGGTGCGACAGGAAAAAGTTACGCTACAAATAGAGATTTATGCGCTTTTGTTTTAATTCATTTTTTATATTAACATTATATAATCACATAATACATTTCTGTCAATTTAGAAAATGGATTAAAAGTACAATAAAGTGTCTTTATCATCGCTTCTTTATTTAATTTCAGTTCTTAACTTTCTTGTAAAAGTGGAAAGAATTTTTTTGATTCTTTTCTTAAATTTTGGAATTATACTTATAATAATATAATTATATAAAAATTAATATAAAAATTTTAATACTTAAGAAGTCGGTGAATGAAAATCTCAAGAATATCGAATAATTTTCTAATTCTCGGATCTTTGGATTTTTGTAAATTTTCAAGTTCTTTGGATTTGTAAAGAATTTCAAGAATTAAGATACAAAAACGAGTAAATAGAAGTAGGCGAAGAGATCGAGGGGTTGTGTTTTAATCGACCTACCATTCACACAAGCACTTTCCTTACTCTCTTCCTTCTTCACTTCTTCTTCGTCTTTTCGCCCTTCACACAGCTTCTCATCCCATCGAAAAACATTTCCATGCCGGTCTTCGAAATAAATAGTTTGCACAGAAAAAGGATTTCTCTACGCCGGCAATTTATCTCGAACGTACGCGGCTCCATTAAGTGGAGACGCAACCCTTTGAGCCTTAGATAGAGTGGGATACTACGGATTTGGGATTGCGCGTGGATTTAAGACCGTAATCACGGGATTTCGGGACAAGCAAAGCGCGACGACAAAACCACCGATAACTCCGAAGGAAATTGCTTTGCGTGTGATCGTGAATTTCGATTTCTATTATAATAGTTTTAAATTGATATGTGTTATTATTATTATTATTATTTTGTCTTTGAAATAATATCTTTTATTTTTTTTTAACTTTATATAAATTATTACATTGTTGAGATATTTAAGAACTCAAAGTAATTATAATTACTTATGATATTAATTATAATTAAGTTTACTCTAGTAGAGATTTGTGCAGTTTGACCGAATCACTCAATTACTCTAGTAATTATTATATAATTACTATTAATGATTTCTTTTTATAATGCAAAAAATATTGCGTAGCAACTGAGCAATATTAAAACGATTTTATTGTGCAATGTTTGGATTAATTCTTTACAAGAGATTTTGTATCAATCATTAAAAAAGTAATTGCTTATTTTTTGATCAGTTATATTATGCAATGCTCACGTGTAATATAATACACTGTTAGAAATGTAACCACGAGCTTCCTTTACATATAAATGAAGTTTGTGGTTATGAACGAAATTAAAAGTAATAAATGATTTAACTGAAAATTAAGTTACAGTAGTTACTTAAATGTAATGAACGTGTATATTAAATTTCATAAATTTTCGTGAAAAATACATTAAATTTCATGTACGTGTATACAAATATACTTTTCAATTATAAATACAATAAATTTAATGTAATGTCATGAAGTTAAATTGTGTAACTTAAAAGTATATTAAATTTCATGAAATTTTTAATAGTGTAATTATTCACTCTGTAAAGTATACTTATTTTTACGTTTTGTAAAATTATATAAATTAAAAATGTGTAAAAGTCGTGAGCGCGTATAAAAATATGAGCGAAGAAAGAAAAATTTGAAGAATAGTTTGTAGCATTTAATTCTGTTACAAAAATTTCAAGAGAGATTAGAGAATCAGGAATAACAGTTCTCAACGATTTCTGACTGAAATCTATTGCCTGTATCTTATTATCTGTTATTATTGCCTGTACTTTTGTGTTTAAACGCTTATACCCATTAGACAATGTGCGGAAGCAAGAGCGATACAAGTAACACAGGAATAATTAACCCTTGGAATAACTTATCTATTGCTATTTCCTTGCATTGTGCAAGAGAACATTACTCGTATATATAATTTACATTATACAGTTTTTTTTTATCTATTTATTGTCGTTCTATTACTCAGTAACTGAATTCAGATTTTGTACTTCTTTACTGTGCAGTAACTGCGAGAAAAACATTACATCTTGATTGATTTCTTGTACAGTTAACAGTTTTGCATTACATCTTGATTGGTATCTTGTACAGTTGTAACAATTTTGCTCATTGCTGTTCAATTACTAGACCAAAGTTAGTACTGTCCAATAATCAAAAATTAAATTTTAAAAATTAAATTTCTACCAGGGTAGTTATGTGTGTGTGTGTGTGTGTGTGTGTGTGTGTGTGTGTGTGTGTGTGTGTGTGTGTGTATGTGTGTGTTTTAATTATACATGCAAATTATAAATTTGAGAGATATAATAAAGATTATATTTCTTAAAGTTTCTTTTAAACCAAACCAAATAAAGTTTTCTTTTAAACCAAGACTGTAAAATTTATAATTTCTTCAGTCTAATGAATTCTTCGATTTCTTCGATAAGATCTTTAGAACTTTTTGAATCTTTAAACTCGTTTTATAAGCTAAGAATCATGAAACTGTTAAAAGATCGTGCGAGTGTTCTAAATTCTCGGACACACGTCTGTCTTACAAATGAAACGAGTCTTTCGCGGAAATGGTTTACGCGACTGTGAAAAGAAATCAATATGAGCTAACGCAAAGAGTCTTGGTTACGAAAGAATCGACAGCTACCATTTTCTATGACAATAAAGTTAAGAGATCTTAAAATAAAAGGGCAGTTTAAGTTTAAGACGTTCGTCAGTAATATAGTCTTAAGTAATATGGTTCTTATACGAACTAAATTCGACAGAAAAGTAAGCTTTCAACCTAGAAAATTTATCTTCCAACGAGTTGCAAAGAAATTTAGAAGCTCAGAAACACGTACGTCGTGAATTAATTGACTCCAATTCTTGAATCTGCATTTTTAATTTTTTAAAATCTGCAGCTTTCTTCATGCATATTCGAATGTTTATTAACAAGAATTTTATTAAATTTCCAACTTAAATATTTCAACGATATTCAATATTTTAAAATGTAATTAATTTTGTATTAAATTATTTTAGCTTTATGAAAAAATTTTAACAAATGAAAGATTTTTTTACTACGTGATGGAGCTTTAATTTTTATAGAAAAATAGATTTTTTATTCTTTCTATTTATATTTTTGGATAGATGGAATTATTACTCATTTTCATTATCCTTCCTCTATAATGAATTTCATCTTTGATGAACCTTCGCTTGAACCTTAGAACCTTAATCTAGATGTAGGGTTGTAACTTCCGGTACAGTGCCGTTAGGCACAGCGAAGGAGAGAAAGAGAAGGAGAGAGAGAGAGAGAGAGAGAGAGAGAGAGAGAGAGAGAGAGAGAGAGAGACAGGAAAACAGAGAGAATGAGGAAGGAAGAGTAAAAGGAAAGGGACAGAGGGAAAAGTAATCAATCTTTGAGAGGCAGATGAGTGCGGGAACCTAAAATATAGGACAACACAAATTTAGTCTGGCTGCCGGTCCACGTCCACGTGTCGACGTGAATGCGCAACCGCCCGGGTTTGTAATCGATATTGCCGACAAGGCACCACGCCCTGCACCTGCGAGATGTGCCGGGATATGCAATGCCACCGAACCGAACCTAGTCGAACCTTGCCTAGGA
>NW_017259255.1:1400161-1425309 GCF_001594045.1 Atta colombica | reverse complement strand
TCTCTCTCTCTCTCTCTCTCTCTCTCTCTCTCTCTCTCTCTCTCTCTCCCTCCCTCCCTCCCTCCCTCCCCCCTTTCTTCCCTCTCCTCTTCTCCCCTCTCTCTTTCATGGTGCCCTTTTGCACTATCTTCTCCAGTCACTTCGAAACTTAGACGATTTCAAGCTCCTTTGAAGCTTGACTCTTCGAGTCCTAGATAAACCGATTGTTCAGTCTCATATTCCTATGAGACAGCTTGGTACCTTGAACCTGGACAAATCTTCCCTGAAAATTTTTTTAAATTTTTATACATTTTTTTCTATTATATAAGTAGGAGATGATTCTTATTTATTTTTATAAATATTATTCAAAACTTTAGTTCTTCATAAAGATTTTGTAAAGCTTCAATGCTATTTTTTCTCTAAATATAGTTTAATCATTTTATTTTAGATAACTATTAAATTTTTTTATTATAACATTGATTGCAATCTAGTTATATCAGAATTCTCATATACTTCTGACTTAAAGGATTTCAGGATTTATCTTTTGAAGTTTGGCTCTTTTGAGTTTCAGATAAATCGATTGTTTAATTCCATATGTGGCAATACGATGCTTACCTTGAATCTAGCCAACTGCTAAGGTTTCCTTAGGGATTCTTCTCACGCACTTATCTTTCTTCTCAAGTATTATTCGTATAAGTACAGTTTTCTAAGATTTTCTAAGTTTTTGAATATTCAATTCTAAATAATTATATAATCTGACTAAATCATTATGTCCTTGATATAAGACTGAATCAAATCATCCGAATTTTGCACAAGTTCATATCTTTAGATGCATCTATGTTTTTATATAAACGATGCCTTCGAATTTAGATGATGTCAGAATCCTTCGAGTTCTAAATAACTTAATTATGAAGCTTGTCAGGCAATCGAACTTTCTTCATCTTTGACGCTCTTCTCAACCTCAATTTTATCCAATTTGAACTTTGTTGCTCTGATTTCAGAAATTTTAATATAAAATATTAAATTAAAAAAAAGATGATCAAATTGCGAGCAAGTAATATGAACTATCTGTTTTTAACGATAAATATTATCGTCAACTATTGAAAAGATTTCAGTCACTCAATAGTGAAGGATGATGTACCGCGGTTTCGCTCGAAAAGTCCGAAGGGCTCCAGAGGGTTAAGAAACGCTGTGACTGCACCGTCGAGTCATTGACTCCGATCTATTCGAGGCCTTCGCCCTCGGCTGATTTTTTTGTGCTCTGGTACCGGAAGTAGGCCAGCGCAAACTGTCCCTTTATCTAAGATTACGTCTTATGAATTTTGTGGCGAAGAATTTTGCGCGAAGATGAAAAAGTTTCGTCATCCATTCTTGTCCTTGTGCGGGATAAAAGTGCAAATACTACCGTATATTCTTTTTCTTGTTTCTCACATGAACGTTTTACTCAATCCAGATTGCAGGATGTGATGAATTGCGCAATTATATAACGGATCCTTTTATGTGGAAAGAACATAACATGTTTTTATGATAAACAAACGAATGGAAATGCTTGAGTCGACATATCCATAAATAGAAGGTAATATCAGATATTTGGCTAATATAAGAAAATTATTCTGTTTGTATTCCAATAGAAAGGTTGGCAGTTTCTGTATTAACCTCGCGTAACAGATGAATGAGTAAGATAGGTAAACATACGGTTATAATGGGACGAGTAACTGATGCATAATTAATGGATTCATTATGATGTTTCAATATTGAAACATTTAACATTCGTCGTCACTAGAGTCACTTTACTATTGTGATATTTAATATTTTAAATAAAATGTTTTTAAAATTAACACAAATAGATGGATTGAACATAAAATATTTTGTACATGTTTTTAAACGTTATAAAATTCCAGAATCTGTAAAACTTTGATTGAGAGAAAATATGATACTTTTTAAACGCTTTATCTATCTAGAACATTAAGTATTTTTGAAATTAATAATTAAAAAGTTGAAATTAAGTTAAAGTTTACCATAAACTAATTTAAAGAAGGCTTTCGTTTGAGATGTTTTTGAGATCTTGACTTTTGAATACGAGATCTTCAAAATCAAGTGTTTTAGATTCTTTGATCTCATATTCTTTTGATCCTCGATTTCTTGTTTGGATGTGGTCAGCAGAGATTGCTTTGTTCTGATTCGCTGAAATATCCTAAAGTTTATCTTGTCTAAAATTCTCAGGTGAGCCATTAAAATACCTGAACACGTATATACCACCTTTATCCTTTTACTGCTAGTAACTCTTTAAAACATTATCCTTGGCTGATTATTATAAAGAAAAATTGTAAAACTATTTATATCTGTTTGATTGATTCACATTTTATATTTGCTTTATTTGCTTGTTTTTATTTTTGAATTATTGTCTAATACAATCTCTATAATTTATTGAAATGCACATTCTGTTTTGTGTTTTAGAAGCAGACTATACCTTAGATGATTCCTTTTGGAAGGAAGAGGAAACTCCCGCTGGTGAGTGAATACAATATCATTATACTGGACAGAAAATTATTAGTAAAATAACATTACTTAAACAAAATTATTTATGTACTACCCATATTCATAATAGTAGGATAATTTAAAATACAATTATCTAAATTTACGAAGATATTAAAATTCAATGAATAAAATTTTGTAAGTATTGTTTCACAAATCATTCAATTTAATCTAAATTTTCCTGTGAAATTAATTTTAATTTAATGTAACAATAAAAGTTTTTCATCATTATTTACACAATAAATCGTAACGGTTAGATAAATTAAAATTCTGTTAATATTGCGTGATAGGAAAAATTTACAAAGATTTGCTGTCACAATCTTTGTACAATTACGACGGCTATTGGATAAGGCTTTGCGTAAACAAACTACCATAAAATGGAAGGACCGCAATGCAGCACTTTCGTTAGAAACTTGATCCTTGAGGATACGACAAATCCTTGAGAGCGGTTTATTGTTAAGTCAACATCGCTGATTGGTCGGAAACGCGAAACTTAAATTGGATTACATTTTAGACGGGGACAATGCACCGGGACAGAGCTCGACGACGTGAATCTCGGCCTAGATATTACGGTGATTGTATAATGAGAAATCTGTCTTAAGAGAGAGAAAAGAAAAATTTGAAGTTATTCCAGTTCGCATTTATTTTAATCTGGTTTTAAAAGCTGAGAAAATTTTATATAATGTATTTCAGTAACGTTGAATGCAGGATTCATAGAATTAGGGAGCTTAATTAGGGATTAGGATGTAAAGCAGCGTTGAGCATACACGAGTAAACAGCAATAGCTTCTGTATATTACATGAAATTTAATTTAATTTGATATATCACTTGAATATATCTATTATTTATACAGAAATTCAGTTTGCAATTACTTAGATTGAAAGTATTGGGAAATATATTACATAATGTGCCTTGATAACAAATAATTTAGGATTTAGAAAATTAAAGAGTTTAATTAAAAATTAAAGTTTGAGGTCTATCTTGCATAAAGATGTAAAATTCAATAACTATAAACAAATGATTATTTTGTATTCAAGTACTTGAGAAATTTTCAAAAATCACGTTTAAGAAGGACATCATTGCAGAATTTTCTGACGCAAAATTGAAGCCACCGCACTGTAAATTGCCGCAACGCATGTTCAACAACTGTAATGTGCAACATATAATGACGTCGGCCGAATTAATCGCAATTTACGTGACATTTCTGCGGCAACGGCAACAATTGGTGGGAGGAAAAGGATGGAGGATGACGGGCGGGATGAAAAGAGTAAATTAATCGGCGAGTAATCTCGGCATGTTTGGGCGCTGCTCGAGGAGTGGAGATTGGAAATTAAATTCGCGATCTGCATGCGTAAACTTCTCGAAACAAGGACGCGAAATGATTCATGAAATAGAGGACAATCAATATTATATCCAGAGAGAAGTTTGAAATATGGATATTTATCGTTAATCTGAATAATGATAATTTTTCAACACGCAAAATGTATTCCTCAACTACTATATAAATTCTAGGAGCAATGTTCGATGTATAGGATATAAATTGTTCGCAAAAAATCTGCAAATAAATGAAGTGAGAAGAATTTTAAATTTAATTACATCAAATCTAAAAATATGACATTTGATAAATATTAAATATATATATTATAATTTATAATGCTATAAGGAATATATATATATATACATATACAAGGATCGTTTGAAAAATTTTGAGCTTCAATATGAAAATGGCATTACTCACCTAAACTCACTCTGGTGCTACAATCGTACATGTTTTGAAAGATAGAGTTGTTGTGTGATAGTTATTTGTGCCAGTCGATGTCAGTGTTTTTGTTTGATGAAGATCTCTGTTCTCCGAGTCAAATCCTAGGAAATAGGAAAAAAGTTAAGAACTAGATCTAATGAATACGGTGGGTAGTCAATCAATTCGAACTGCAATTCATAAATTTCTGTCATGGCGATCGCCGATATTCGACTTTTTCTATTTTTACAAAAACACTGACATGGATTGGCATAAATGATTGTCAACAACTAAGTATTCAAAATAGCTACAATTTTCACAGATATCTTTTAAAACATATACTGTAATACCATAGACTGTAGTATCATATACAATAGGTTTTGACGAGTAATATTCATATTAAGGCTCAAAACTTTTCAAACGACCCTTGTATGTATACACATATCATCACTTTCGTGTGTGAGACTTGATCAGAGAGAAAATGTCACTCTTTTATGTAGGAAATCGAGACTTTTATATAGGGAATCAATCGAGAGAACTGATATGTGGATGCAAAAGAAATGGGATAATAAAATCTATTTTATACTACTTTATTACTATACCATTATTATTGAATCGTACGGACTAAAATCTCAATGTCGATGGTTGAGAGGGCAGGTTAATGGCAATAGCGTGAAATTTTGTCGATGCGGCGCAATGAATCGCCCCAAAGTCCATTCGAGATGAAATTAGAGATCGTAGAGGGGTGGTTAAAAGAGTGGGGAACCGGGGGGGTGAAATTAGGGCGTTCGATTGAACGTGGAAATTAATTTCAGGTGAGGTCGAACGACTACTACACGAATATCGACAAAACCAAGAGCTAATACGAAATATCGGTGGTCATTACTATCAGATCATCTATCCGGTACAGCTACGGCATCACGAGAAAATGGGGATTTCCACGAGAGAAGTTGGCGTACCGAAGGTAAAATTTCGCGCCCCGCATTGTTTTCATCTATAGTCTTCATCACATTAAGAAAAAAAATGGTTGCAATTATAATTTAAGGATTAAATATATTAAACATATTTTAAAAACATTCAAAAAATTATGAAATGATTACAAATTGTTTTATATTGCACTTAAAAATAGTAGAAAAAATTTAGCAGTTATTTTTCATATGGATAAAAAATTATGTTAATAAGAAATAGATATGTGTTCTAAAAATATTAAGAAAAATCTAATGAAAAAAAAAAATCTGAATTTTGTATTTAAGAACTTTAAATACATATTCAAGATGATTTATAATATAATATAAAGTTTTATTGGACGCACAGATTAGTTGTTTTGTAAATAAACAAAATTATTTTATTTATTTTTTTATTTTTTTACAGAAAACAGACAATCACAATGAAATTTTATATAAATTATCTTGAACAACTTAAAGCATTTACATAAAAAATTGAGATTTTTCTTAATTTTTGTAATTGTATAAAAAAAATTAATTTTTATTGACAAAAATAGACTATAAAATAAACTATAAAATAGACTATAAAAATGTGTTATTAAATAAAAATATAATACTATTCACACAACTTCCACATGTATCTAGTTTACTTGAAGTGTAAATATTAAACATTTCCAAATTTAATTTACTTTGCAGAATACATCCTTAACTATTACAATTTATAATAATTTTCTAAATTCCAACTAAAATATACTTTTCGGTAAAACTACATATAAATATATAAATTATATTATATTATTATTAAAACATTTCATAACAGTAAATAATAATTATAAAAATGAAATTTCTAATCATAATTATTTTATCATGTATAAGTAATTATAATCATCAAACATCTCAGCAAATACAGATATAATTGTCATATAACATATACGTAAATATATATATTAGTGTGGGAAAAAGTTCGTGGCGTTTTTCCCATTAGATGGCATTAAAAAAACGCAACGAACTTTTTCCTACACCTAATATATTATATATCGAGAGAAAAATTTTTATTACTTATGTAATAACTACTTATGTAATTACATATTACTATAATTATAATTATTATTACTATAATATTAGTCATAATAATAACTATATGTATATAACTATATATAGTTATTCAACAAATATATATGTATAGATAAGAACATGAAAATTAGTTATTACCATCAATATTATCATAAAAATGATTGCAATTACTATAATTTTACTATAATTTATAGATATGCAATTACTGTAATTTATAGTATTTTTGGGACAACTAATTTATATTCTGTTTGTTGCAACTTTTCTCTCGATGCACGTGAATATTTTATTATTAAATTAAATAAAGTTAATAAAAGTATGGATACATATAACTGCAAACGGAAAAAGAAATTGTATACACAAAATAATTAAAGAATTGTATTATAAATTTAGTAGTATTAAATTTATATTTAGTAGTATTAATATATACTAAGCTCTTCCATGTTATATATTTTTAATTTATTTAGATTATTTTTTTAAATATTATAGTTGATTTAACATATTATGTATGTTTCTATTGTATTTTAGTTTCCTCAAAGAGGTTACGGAGATGGAGGATATCAGAATCCTAGAGGCAGATTGAGAGTAAGTTTTATAGTACAAAAATAGATTTTAAGATAATCAATTAATTTTAATATTAATTTTAAAATAAGTAATCCTTAAAATAATTGTAGCGATAAAGATTAATAATAACAAAATTGATATTTTCAGACAGGGAGACATTTTCATCGGACGTCTCTTCTGATCAAGGCCTTTAATCATAAATTTCGTCTAGACTTAGAATTAAATACGTAAGTATTTTTATACATATACATGTACGCTGATTAAAGTATATCTATTTTTTTTAATGATAAATAAATTTTAATCATAAAAAACGCGGAAGAAATAGTAAAAAATCTAATTAAAAAATATCATTTATTAAAAAAGATGTACATACATCTACATACGGTTCTCATCATTATGTTGCAGGCAACTTTTAGCTCCGAATCTTATACAGAAAGACTTTTTAGCCGGCAATGCGGAACAAATGTCTAAGCAGGTAAAATATTTCGAACGAAACGTAATCTCACAATCTAATGATATTCAAATATTTATATGTAACTCAGACCAATTAACAGTTTAGAAAGAATAATTGTTTCGCATAGTTTATTTTATATAGTTTGTTTTGTATAGTTTGTTAAAACTAGTTTAGTTGGGTTAAATTGCTTTTAATATGAATTATCTCATATATAGTCTTACCTGATATTACAATAAAAAGCAAGAGAAATAAAAAAAATAGCTCTTTTGAACGGGTAATGACAAAGCTATTTTAGTGAAAGAAAAAATATCAATAATAAATATGTACAAGCATATACACTGTTACTTTATTTATTATAATATAAAGCATATACACTGTTACTTTATTTATTATAATATAAAAGCATTATTGTGAATAATAATAAAGTCTAAAATATTCGCGTTAAGCATTAAGAGGAAATTTCAAGTTTAACGATAATCTCATAATGGTGTTATTATCTTTCTTGCAGGAGATAGAACATTGTTATTATCACGGCACTGTGAGAGATTATCCGGGAGCTAGCGCTGCTTTTCACACGTGTAATGGTGTCAGCGGTGTCATTCATTTAGGCAACGAGACTTTCGTCATTCATCCATTCTACGGCGGCGATTTATCGGTCAGTTAAATTTCTTCTCGTTAATTATTATAAGACTATGATGATGCAATTACATACGGATTGTTTAAAAAATACTGGAACACATATAATTATAATTGAATTACTACGAAGAAACCTAATCTGTGCTCATCCATGTGTATAATTCGCACACCATTTGAAATAATAATCAGCGGCTGATGCGGCTAAATTTAAACAAAGACTTCGATTTGGCTAATTTGGCTTGATTTTATTACTAGATAGACTTAACTTCGTAGAAGTCGCGCTATAATTAAAAATGGAATGTCAGAAAAGGGCAAAGCAGTTGGTGAGAACATAAACTATATGCAGGCCTCTCTTTTAGCAGAAACATCCTCACATTATATTTGAAGCCCGAACAAAAGTTAACAAAGGCTGCGCTAACTCGGGAAATCTTGAGTGGCGTGTAAAGAATCGCCGGCAGAAGCACATCTTCGGGCTATCAGAAACCATTTCCGATCGATATAAAAGAGACGTCCGTGAAGCAACCAAATATATCGAAACTGCCATCATTATCGATAAGGCTATGGTACGTTATTATACCCTTCAAATGTAAGTTAATTAAACTGACAATTATATAACAGACAAAACAATAAATTATACCGATAATACAATTTAAATAGAAGATTGTAAGATGATTATTCAGAGAACAGATGACGGATTATTTAATTTTTCAATTTGCATTTATAACAGTAGAAAATTATAATAAGATAAATCTATTTTTTAATTTTAACTAAAATTTATATTAATTTAGATTTTATTTGAAATTTAAATTTTATTCATTTCTCTATTAGATTTTAATTGAAAATACAATTTAATATTTGTTATATTAATTAATTATACTATTTAACACATCTATAATATCCAGCTTCAAATGATACTTTATCTCTGTGTATAGTTTGACAAAAGAAACGGTAGTACCAGAGCTGAGGTTGTTCACGATGCCATCCAAGTTGCTAATATCGCAGATTTGGTAAACTGAATTATGTAATAATATTCATGTAAATTCATTTTCCCATAGGATATGTACTAAATTAGATTTTCTCCACAGTATTTCCGTACATTAAACACTAGAGTCTCCGTCGTATACATCGAAAGTTGGAAGGGCAGCAACCAAGCGCAAATCGATAACGGCATCGACATCGATCAAGCCTTGTTAAGCTTTAATGATTATACGATGCGGAGAATGTATCAAGTTGCTCAGGACACCACTCAATTACTCACGTGAGTTTATTGTTATTCTTCCGGTTTATAATTCTTTTCTTAATTAAATTCTGATTATATCAAAATATCTGTCCATATTTTTATCTCGATTTAATACGATTAATTTTTGAAATAAATTAAGAGCACAAAAATTCAGTGTTAACAATTAATAGCAAATAATATTATTAAATAAACAAGTAACATTTGTGGATATTCTCGGTAGGGGTGAGACTTTCTCAGGTGGAGAATCAGGGGTGGCTGTACCCGAGACCGTGTGCAGCCAAAGATCCGTAGGAATCAGCGTTGATCTAAATACTTACGAGCCTCATCTTTTAGCTGGTACCATGGCACATATGATCGGTCACAATATTGGCATGAGCCACGACGATGGAAGTAAGTATTACAAAATTCTTTGTTTTGTTTTCGATACGTGAATCAGTTTGGCAAACAGGAAAATAGTTTCCAGTTTTGCAGGAGATGGTAAAATTTTTTATTATCAATTTTAGGAAACGATTGCAATTGCCGCGATTGGCACGGATGCATCATGGCTCAATCTATCGTTGGCCTAGAAAACGTTCAGCCATACAAGTTTTCGGAATGTAGTAAAACTGACTATATAGAAGCTTTAAAGAGCGGCCATGGCATTTGCCTTTTTAACAAACCAAACGAGGTAAATTGACAACTTACACATAAAATCAATAACACTTTAATCGAATTAGAATGGGATCGAATGAACCTTGAAGCAAATTCGATTAACTTAATCGATTTGGGATCTGCTTCGGGTTATAGTTGGAGATTAGGAGATCATGCGGAAACAGGGTAATCGACGACGGGGAACAATGCGACTGCGGATCGATCGAGGAATGCAAGGAATACGATCCTTGTTGCGATCCTATCACCTGTAAGCTGACAACGGAGGCCGAATGCGCGACCGGTCCTTGTTGCAGCGATTGCAAGGTAAGATAAGAGAAGATGTTCCTGTCTTTTAGCGACCAATCTCTTGGAAGTAATACAATATGGCGTGAAGAACCATAATATTGAGAGAGATATAGCATTATTATAATTAATTTTTAAAGATTTCCAAATATTGAATACAAAAAACATTAAATTATTTATCAAATGTAAACTATTAAGTATATATAACAGCATGAAAAATGGTGAATGTACGAAGGAGTAAATAATTCCATTTCCGACGTATAATTTTTTCTTGCTTTTCGTATCTGTGTTCTAACATATAAATCCTACATTTTTCAATGTATTGACAAATTTCAGCTCCGTGCTCGCGGCGTCGTTTGCCGCGAATCGACGAATGAATGCGATTTACCGGAAATGTGCACTGGCGATACTGGTCAGTGTCCACCGGACGTTTATAAAAAGAATGGCAACTCATGCGCGAATAATGCTGGGCATTGCTTCAACGGAATTTGTCCGGCTCTGGATCTACAATGTGAGCAAGTATGGGGTTACGGCGGAATCGCTGCCGATCAAGAATGTTTCGAGCAATTTAATTCTAAAGGATCTATCAACGGCCACTGCGGAACCGACTCCAGCGGTCATCTTATCAAATGTGAATCTGAGTGAGTAATCACTTTTATTATGTAACGAGAAAATAAAAATTTGAAAGATATAAGGAAAAAGGAGATGTAAAAATTTAATTTAAAATAATAAATAAGATTAAGGTTGATATAAATTCTAAGTTTTTGTCTTAATTTTCATTACATTGGTACGAGAGACAATTCGATTGAACCAAATCGAATATTTAAATATAATATCAACATAAATAAGAAAATAATATACGGTTAAATAAGAACATTTTTTCTTTTAGAAACGTTCGTTGTGGGTCTCTTCAATGCCAACAAGGAAGCAAGCAACCAGTAATCGATGGAATGAAGGATTTACATACTAGAACTATAATTTCCATCAAGAACCAGGAATACGAATGCAAGTAAGTATTTAGTAATAAAGTCAAAGAAGCTACTTTTTAATTGAATATTTGAGATATTTTACATTTTGATACACACAATATATGTGTATTATGTTAAATTAATTATTTCTATTTGCAAGAGCTACAAATGGAAGAGTGGAAGGATCTGATATACCTGGAATGGGATTGGTTCGTGATGGCACATCTTGCGGTGATAACTTGGTAATTATAATGACACATTTAACTCTCATAAGAATTATACGTAGTTTTACTTATTTTCAAATAATATGTTAACTTGATTCCTATGATATTCATATTGATTACTAATCATGCATTCTAGATTTGCGTAAATCAAACTTGCACGAGTTTATTTCCATACATCGATCAAGAAAAATGCCCCAGCAATCACGATGATAAAGAATGTTCAGGAAATGGCGTAAGTATATTTCATAACAAATAATCTAAAGCAATTTTACTACTAACACTTTTACAATAGTAAATTTTTCATTTTTTTTAAATTAGAAGTCAAATGCAGTAAATCTAAATTTACAGCTAATTGTCGCAGAATTCTATCATTAAAATAAAAATAAAACTATATTATAAATAAAATAAAAACTATATTAAATTTATTTTAAAATATCGTGTTTTTTAATATTATAATTAGATATTTGTTGTTTAAAACTGAAAGAAATTTATCTGTTACAAATAAAAAATGTTAAATTATGAACACAAGGAATGTTAAAGTTAAAAAACGTCTTAAAATTTATTAGAGGTACTTTTAAAAAAATTAATTGAACATTTTTAATTAAATTTTTTAAAGATATTTTAATATTTAACACATTTAATTAAAATTTTTTTTTAAAGAAATTTATCGATTCATTTAATTCTTATATCCCAGTGAATATCATTCCGTACATTTACATTATGGAACGATGTTCCACTGTTCTGTAATAGTTATGTTATTTTCAGATCAAAATGTCAGCATATTTTAATTATATTTCGCGGAAAAAAAGAGGAACATATACGTAACATTTACATATAAATAACGTACATTATCATAGTTACGTAACATTTACGAAGTTTTCAGAGAATGAAAATTTATATTATTCAAATTACGTAATGTTACGTTAACTATGCATCGAAACAGTGACAGTACAGATCATATATAACAGTTATAGCTTTTTGCATGAATGATATACCTGTTTCGTCTTTGATTCATTGTGCTATTCTGTAACAATTACATACACTATATTATGTAAATTTTCCGAAATTGCGTACAACGTGTTTACTGGGATATTTCAGCTTTGACAAATTTTTTTTTAATTATTTAACTGCAACAATTTCTGTAAGCTAATTAATTCGTGATATACAATTATTGTTTTTTGTTAATTACTTCAGATAACCAAAAAATGTAAGGTGGAAATTAATTAATTAATTTGTTATAAAATAAAAAATTACCTTGGCTGAGATAATATTTTTTGCAATAAAGGTAACTATATATGAAAATTCTCGAGATAACAAATTCAAAAATATAAACAATGCGGTTTGTGAACGTGATTTTTAAAAAAACTTTATATAAAAAATGCTGTCTCTATTTTCTGAAGAAGGCTAGAATGCTAGCCGAAACATGTACTATTTCCTATTTGATTATGTAAGATAAAGTTTCTCTCTGTATCAATTCCCAATTGTCCGTTTGTCATTTATTTATATTTTTGAATCTGTTATCTCGGGAATTTCCATATAGTTACTTTTAAAGTTACGCCGGCTGCAAAATGCATCAAATACACATTTCATTTTGTAAATATATACAAAAAACTTTTGCAATATATACAAACAAATTATTAAAGAATTGGATTAAATGAAAAAAGATCCATTTTAAAAACAACTTCGCGTTAAGTTTATTACATTTTATATTGCAAATAATATCATTTCACCGCATTTAAACAAGATTCCAAATTTACATTTGAATATCCTCCATCATAATCTCTATTTATTGAAGAAGATTAGAATACTAGCCGAAATATATATTCTTTCCTATTTGATTATATAAGATAAAGCTTTTTTAAAGCTAAATCACGCACCGTTCACTGTGCCAAGTTTCAATTGATAATTGCCCATTTGTCATTTTTCGCAATACTTAAGATTTTTACAGTTTTTCTATAATAATTTAATTTGGGGAGGATTGATATTAGCATTTCAGACTGATGGTGTTAAAAGTCCAAAAGTTGGCGCGCAATCATATCCGAAAAAAAGAAATTAATTTAATAAAGAATATATATTGTAATATTCGAAACATTTAACTTTGACCGTGATGGCATTCTCTATTGTATTTGATATAAAGAATTTGTTTTATATATGAACACTTAGTCCTAGTTCTGATTGGCAATTGTATCTTTATGATTTATATTCTCTAGAATTTTTTATTATTCTCTTTTTAATTAAACTTTACTCTTTGACAAATTAAATAAATAAATAAATAAAATTAATTAAGCATTTTTACAAAAAAGAAAAAGCAACCAACAACCCGCTGTTGCTCTTAGCCCTTAACTCTCGTCTATTATTATTAATATTAATATTAAATTCATGTAATTGGAGTGTCTTTATCACGAATTTTTAAAAAATACTTTTACATAAAATTTAATATTTTTAATTTAATATTTTTTAATGCAATTGCCTTTCTGTTTAATTTTCAGGTTAAAACTAACTTCAATTCTGTTAATAATTCTGTTAATAAAAATTCTGTTAATAAAAATTCAATTCTGTTAATAAAAAATTCGATTTGATTAATTGAAATTTAAAATATGAAATGACATTCTATATGTAGGGTTTCATTTTCATATTTACATGCTGTAAGCATCAAATTATCCTTGTTATCCATCAATTAATCAAGAACAAATGATGCTTACAAGCCCTGTGAGGATAAAATGAAATGAATCCACAGATTACATTTGGGAGTGTGCTATAAAATGTTATTGCATTATTCTATCTTTATCATTCAAAAAATATAAAACAAGATAAGCAAACACGCAGCTATAGTTATATATATTAATATAGTATATATATTAGTAACTATAGTACTATATATATAGTACTATAGTACTATATATATAGTACTATAGTACTATATATATAGTACTATAGTACTATATATATTATATTAGTACTATATATATTAACAGTCAGCTATAGATTTTAAAAAGACATAACATTATCAATAATAATCAACTATAGTTTATAAAAAAAACGTAATGCTACAGTAGATATAAATATATTAATAAATAGTAGTGATAAATAATAATTCAAAAAGATATTCCATACACATATAGCATATTAATTTTCAAGAGATATTCTAAAATATCCAAAAAACATTCTGTGTCCTAAAAACATTCTTAGAACGTCTCTCGAATAAAGTGTGCTATGCGAGATATGTAAATTCCATCTGGAGAATTCGATCTTTCAAATATTGTTATATTCGAAACTAGAGCAATTAAAACTAAAGAAACATGGAAAAAAATTTCAGTTGTAGCAGAGATATTCAGTTAGTTGAGTTTCAGTTAGAGATTCACACATTTAGCCTGCTCTCACTAACTAAAGCGCTGTTTACATTAACAAATGCTTTCGGTTAGAGGAATCAAAATTTTCCGTCTCAAGTATGTTGCCATCGTAGCGAACCATTCGATTACTTGCACAGAACTGGGTTTTCTTGCTATGACGCTCATTTTCAGCATCAAGTGAAAATCCATAGTGCGCGAAATGAGATGTAGTGAATTGTGACAAGAAACGATCTCTCTGTACAAACGAAAAGATCTGAATACGGCGAGTTTGGTGTTTGATAGTGACAGTTTATGCCTCGCTCAACGGCAATAACGTAGGTGAGTTACAGCTGCGTTGGTTAAAATTTTGACTAGTGTTTTATAAAATATTATTTATAATAATCGAGGTGCCGAAAAAAATTGTAAAGCTCGATTAATGTCATGATGTTAGAAATCGATTTGAGATCTCGGATGAAGAAAGAATTGACCAATCGCATTGACCAAATTGTGATTTGTTAATTCTTTCTCTGTCCAAGATTTCGAATCGATTTCTAACATTGTGGACATCGAGCTTGTTGAGCATTATCTTGTTATTCCTGTTTGAACTTAATAATTGGACTTCGGAAAACGTAATGGATAATCGAAAATTGAAAATTACCTCAAAGAATGGGGATTAGACTCTTACTCAAACATATCAAAAGTAAGTGATGCAATTATAAAATTAGCAAAATAATATAACATCTGCATATTATATGTATAACTACATAATCTTATTCTCTTTCTTTTCCTTATAGACTCAGGAATTGATGAAGAAGCTTTCCTGCTCTTAGAAGCCGAAAACATAAACAGCTTAATAATAAAAGAGGAATTTCGGGTAAAATTAAGAAATAAATTATGATCATTAAAGGAAAAGTTGAAATAGGAATAACAAGATAAGGTAGGAAAATACCGCACGAATTATTACATTCATTTCTACATTTAATTATTTACAAAACGTTCTATTTCATAGTTGGTTTCATTTTGATATTGTTAGGTCAATATTCATAAATTTTCATATTATATATATATATATACTTAAATATATTTAAGGCCGTCTCATATGTATGTATATCATTTTTACACTTATTAATATCAATAGAATTCTTTTTCCATTTCTTTCCTCCTGATCTGTCCTATAAGAAATCGTTTCTCTGACTGATGCCTCTTTGTCTCAGGAATTCTCTTTAAACTTTATTTCTTTTAATACAGAGACTGAATTTGATTTAGAATTTCAACCTCTTGCAATTGCTAATGAATAAGCTAATGAATTAAGCACTTCCACTTCCACACATCTCCTATGAACCTACCCAAAATGAAACATCCAAAGTATTAAATGTAAGTGATATTTTTCAACGTGCATACAGTATAATATGCTCACACTGTCTTCACATCTCAAAAATTATAAATTTTATTCCAAGAATGATGCACTTCTGTTATTTTACAGTATTGGACAAGTTAAGAAAGATAATAATTTACAAAAGCAATTCCAAAGAAAGATCTGAGGCAGGAAAGCTGAGACTTGCGGAAGCAATTATTAATTATGAATTTACTGGAGAAGCATATGTGAGTACACGACTGATTTTTCAAATATTATTTATAATCAATATTTTAATCTTTTGTTCACGTATTATAATCTGTCATAATTTTTTTTTCTTTTTCTCTGTTCAGAATAACTCCAGCTTGGTTTATTTATTTATTTATACAAATTCGAACAGAGATCGAGAAAGAGTTTCTTGATGAAAGTGAAGTAAGTCATTGTTTTCTTTTTTTCAAGTGAATTTAGAAACATCTTTCTTTTTTATTAAATTTAAAGGATGTTTGGTATATGATATACCATATTTGATATAATTAAATTTAAAGGATGTTTGATATACCATTCCAAAGAATCGAAAAAGAGATCCTGTAGGCTGTTTGTATGACAAATATTGTTCGTTAAATAGATTATTAGTAAAAAATGGCGTAAAAATTAGAGTAAGTCAAAGAGATGTCAAGCTAGTTGAAACATCAAACCAGGTAAGTATTAAAGGAAGATATGATAAATAAAAAATATATAAAATTTGTTTGTTCAAGTTGCTGTGGTTATTTTAGATAAATTATGTAGATAATCATTCTATGTAATAATAATATGTAAAATGTATTATTATAATCACCGAAAAAGTGCAGGAAGCCCTTCAGTGGTTGCAAAATCGAATTCAACCTTGGAACATTGTCGTTGTAAAATGGACTTTAACTTGTCAAGTTAAGCATAATACTTTAAAATCTGCCATCGCTTCAGATCAAATAGCTAATTATTTTGAACAGTATAAAGTTTTGAAACAGCCTCTAGATTATATGTTGGCAAGTAGTTTTTTCTCGTGAAGTTTTTTCAGTGGTTGCAAAATCGAATTCAACCTTGGAACATTGTCGTTGTAAAATGGACTTTAACTTGTCAAGTTAAGCATAATACTTTAAAATCTGCCATCGCTTCAGATCAAATAGCTAATTATTTTGAACAGTATAAAGTTTTGAAACAGCCTCTAGATTATATGTTGGCAAGTAGTTTTTTCTCGTGAAGTTTTTTCAGTGGTTGCAAAATCGAATTCAACCTTGGAACATTGTCGTTGTAAAATGGACTTTAACTTGTCAAGTTAAGCATAATACTTTAAAATCTGCCATCGCTTCAGATCAAATAGCTAATTATTTTGAACAGTATAAAGTTTTGAAACAGCCTCTAGGTTATATGTTGGCAAGTAGTTTTTTCTCGTGAAAATTTTGTCTGATATGTGCATGACTACTACATATAATATACAATAACCTTTTAACAATTTATATGTTTCTAGTTAGAAGAAGATCTTGACCAATTGTCCACACTTAGCATCAAACTTTTCAGCTAGATAGTCTGCTTTGGCTATTAACAACAAGAAGTAAAAAATACGATAAGGCAGTATGTACATCATTGAAATGCTTTTAATAGAATATTACTTACAATTTTAGATTTCATATTTTTCAATATTTTACATCATTTTTTTTCATTTGATTAGAGATATTTTCTGAAATTATTCAAAACAAATATATTTTCTGATTTTGAAGGTAATTCTGATATAACTGCTTTATCACTTCTACTAAAATTATTTAATGCTTTAGTGCTGCGTGCAAGTCAACCTCGCAGAGTAAACAACCAAGAGATTTTAAATAATTTTATTCTTCTAGTAAAGGTCAGTTTCAATGAAACATTTCTCTTTATGCAAATTACATGGATCGACATATAGGTGCAGATTGAATTTTTCGAATCATTTCTTGAGATTTTTCTCCGCTTAATTCGAATCCGGCTCACATCTAGTTTTTTTGAAAAAAATTGAAATCAAAAGTAAAAAAAAATGTATTTTTGAACTATTTTTTACAAAGTATAAACAATAAACTAGATAAACTAGATATACTAGAAAATTAAAAAAAAGCTTAAAATGCGGATTAGATAGTGCAAATTATTATTTATATACGAAAAAACACTTTTGAATTGTTTTAAAAATATGATAATAAAAAATGTGAAGATAAAAAAATTTCAATGTTCATTCGGATTCAGCGACAAAAAAAATCTACGAAAAATCGACATACTCAATCCGCATTTAGTATATTGATCATTGTTATTTGTAAAAACGAAAATAAGATATATTATCAATGTCTCCATTTTTTTGTAGACTACAGATGATATTGAAGGAATTTTTTGAAAGAATTGAAAAGTGTTGGAAGAATTGAAAATGCCCGGCAAATGAAACAAAGTATTCAATCTTTCGTGATCCTAGGAGAATCATAGGATTTGGTGATTGATTCCTACATAGTAATTGATGCAAGAATGTACAACATGGAGAGCCCAATTAGAGCTGTTGAAGCTTGTTTTAAAATATTTTATTCATAATTGTGTTTATTCCTACTTTTGTAAACCTGTTTGATTATTCTTGTCAAATGATAATTCATAGCTACATCCCTAATTTAGGGATATATCTATGAATTACCATTTGATAAGGGAGACAGCTATTAGCCATTGGTTAAAGAAATTAAAAAATGTACAAACTAAGATAGTGATAAGCTTCTTTGTATAATATCTGTTATATCGGTTCTGCAATTATATTTCTCTTTTTAATTATGGTTAGTTTTTGCATAACTATTAACTGTTGTTGCTGTATTGTATTGTACTTTCTTTTTTAAATTTTATCTGCATAACGTCATGTTTTTTTGTTCTCTAATTAAAAATTGACTTCCTCTCTGTGGATGCTCTTTATTTACATTAAAGATACGCGCACGAGTTAATGAATATGCAGAATTTAAATATCAAAAAAGGAATTATTGGCGGAATTTTCCGAACTGAAAAACATTTGGAAGACATTTGATCAAAATCCATAAATATCCTTATGTATTGGATTGTCCGAAAAGTTCGTGCCGATTTTGAAGGAAAATTGAAACGCAGAAGATTTAAATTTTTAATTTCATTTATTAAATTTAAATCTTTTGCGGCACAAACTTTCCGGACGACCCAATACATCCAAGTAGTAATAAACCTATTTTACTAGACACATTTACAATTAGTAAGGAAAGAAAATTAGCTTTTAATTCTAAAGTAAGTAATGAGAAAAATAGCAATGTCTCTAATATTTCAAATAAGGAAGATATAACTATATGTTTACTTAAGAAAAGTATGAGAAATAATTTAATGACATTTGTAAGTAAATTTTAGTTTGCCAAGAAATCATATGCAATTAGTTATTGATGATTTTCATCAACTTCTTTCTGCAATGGTTAATTTGAAGCAGTTACTTTGTAACATTTTGATGAAAAATCCCGCTAAAGATATAAAAGAAGAAAAGTTGATAAAGTTCTTCCGGTTTTAACTAAACCGAAGGATGTTTATTCAGAATATCATCATCTTAAGATATTTCAAGAAATGGGTCATTATATTCTTTCCCAGTCATATGTTATTGATTCTAAGATCGATAATAAGCTTTCTCAAAATAGAATTATTAAAGAAATTGTTTCACTTACTGCTCAATTTATTCCCATGAGGGAAGTGCTTTATAGTTTTTTGTCTTCCTGGAATTCTTTAAAAAACTTTAGAGTACGTGAAAAAATAAAAAATTGAAAAAGATTTATCGAATTTTGTTCAAAGAGAGATTTGGAGGGAAAAAGAATCTAAATATTGGTAAAGTAAAAGTTGTGCTATCAATTTTTTTATATTATGACGATTTTGAAGTCAATAATCCGCTTTGTAGTCATTGAAGTCACGCTCTAGAAAGTAGGAGTATATTTTTTAATTCCTTGCATCCCACCAGAGTTCACAGCAAAACTAGAAAACATATTCTTATGTCTCCTCTTTTATTCCTCAGAAAGAGATACGTATTCAAATGAAAATATTTTTCATATTGTAGTGGATGAAATAAATTATTTGCAGAAGGAAGCCATTACATTTGAAATGATTCTAAAATTTATTTTGCTTTGGGATTGTTGTTTGGTAATAATTTAGCTCTAAATTTTGCTTTAAGTTATATAAGCTCTTTTAGAGCAAATTGTAGATTTTGCAAAGCTTCTAGACTAGATAGAATTAGATTGCAAAATATAGCCAGAGTTAAAGAATTATTTGTTTGGAGTTCAATACTTTAATATTTATTCTAATTATTCTTTTAATATTTTACACGATGTTAAGCTCGGAGTTTTAAAATATGGAATGAGTCATATTATATATGAGTACATTATTAAAAAGAAAACTTTTTCGCTTCGAACTAAATGAGCATATAGATTGTTTTAACTATAAAAGAAATGAATTCAGAAATAAACCACACTTTATTTCAATAGATGAAATTAAACAAAGGAAAATAAAAATGTCGACTTCAGAAATACAAACTTTTTTTACTTGTTTTGCTTTTTATGTAGGTGATCTTGTGCAGTATGATAATTTATGGAGTTATCATATAATTTTACAAAAAATTGTAGATCTCATTAATGCAAAATATCTCCAGAGAGGAGCAATCAAACTTCTTGAAACATTGACTACCGAATCATCATAGACTATATTAAGAAATATTTGCAGATACATTGAAACCAAAATTCCATAATATATTATTTTCAAATCCTCAAATCTGCCTTCATTATTCAAACTATCTACGATATGAATAAAAAAATCGATTTACAAAATTAATTGCTAGTGGCACCAGTTCAAGAAGAAATATTTTACTATACTATGGCTATGAAAGAACAGCTCATTTATACTATAGGTTGATAACTAAGAAAGAATTAGAAGAACATATTTCGATGAGACCAGCATCTCTTATCAGTGATATATCATATTTGGATAAGTATTATTTATTTTACCGTCTTTACTTGCAGAATTTAAATTTAAAAACGTTAAAGTATCTTGGATTAAAAAAGCAAAAATAAAATACAGCATCAACAATTATATAGTTCTTTCTCTTGACTCACAATATTTACCGGTATATTTGGAACTATTAATACTATAATCTGTTATGAGATTAAACATGTTTTATATGCGAAGTCTAACATAGGATATGACAAACAACTTCACATATGAAGTATTAAAGAGCGAATCTTTGTCTGCTGGTTATTGTGCAATTTACATAGTCCATTTTTAGCTATTTTTCATAAAATGCCAAATGAAGAATATTATGTTGCTTTAAAAACTTCTATTTAAGACTTTATTATGTTCAATTTTATGTAAATTAACTAACAGTTAAGTTATACATTTATGTACATTGTAAAACATTGTTGGAATACTTGCAACTTTTAGTCGATTTTCAACTTGATTCCTATCCTTTACCTCACCAACCCATGCGCAGTCTAAATGCTGATCGACATTTAGACTGTGAGTTGGTAAGATAAGAAAATCAAGCTGAAAGAAAATCGGCCGAAAGTTGCAAGTAAATTCTAGTACTGTTGTAAAACAAATGTAATAATTTGAACTACATATTTTATTATAAATATATTTATATAAAAAACTGCTATTTTTCAATAAATTTTATGAATTGTAATTTAATTATTATATGATTTGTTCATTCCATTATAACATTTTTTACTGATTAATTTTTGTAAGATTTTATGAGTGGAGTTATATACTTCTTATAAAATTTTATATTGCATATAAAAATTTTATATTGTATATAATCAGACATGTTCTTCATTAATACATCTTACAGATGATAATGCATTTTATACATGTATGCTTCTTGTCATTAATTTGAAATAATTGAAATTGAGCAATGTATATTGTTCAATTTCAATACTTTTAAGTATTGTTAATGTCAAAAAATAGATATGTAAAAATGCATTATCTATATAATAAGATGTATTAATTAAGAATATGTCTGATTCTACCAAAAACTTCCTTTATATAAATAAAATTATTGGTTTGTGAAATTAATTGCAAAGTAAACAAAAACTTATCTCCAGCAACTGAAACACTCGATAACGCGAACTATACTATATAATTATTATAAAGGAGAATGAATAGTCAGAGATAGAACGTTCTGTTTCTTATTACTATAAGCATTCGTTATTATAATTGAGCTATTGGTTGACACAAATTAGACTTTTAGCAGAGGCAGTTAACATTCGGTTGAGATAACCGAAAACAATTGTCTGAGCGGAAATCTATTATAGAAATTTTTCTATTTTTACAATTGAGTTTTCATTTAGTCCGCAGAAAACAGAAAATTTTGGTTGTCGTAATCGAAATTCAGTTACACGAACCGATTTTTTTTTCATGAAAGATTTCCGTCAAAGATTTCTTTCATGATTCAATGATTATTTATGAAGTAAAGATTCGTGGTGCATCAACGCAACATATACAATTATATAATTATTATTTATGTCAAATTTGGAATATTATCTATAATATTATCTAAAATTACTATTTCTTTTTTTATAGGTGTGTACGAACGTCAACAAATGTCACTGCTTTCTTGGTTGGAGCGGACCGGACTGTTCTATAGAGCAATCTATTCCAACGGCATTGCCGACAACACCCCAAACTGAAGTAGTACCTAAATCTGATTCTAAACTTCCGGAAAAGAAAGAGACCCCCTACGGTAAGCCGCGGCTTCTTGCATACATTTTTTCATAATTGTTATTTCGAGGATAAAAGCGGGAAATTGATGCGCTATTGTACTTGCAGATTTGTTTTTAAACATTATACTTAACCCTCTCAACAGGCGTATACAACAATATAAACATCTTATTTCTCTTCGCAACGTTTATTCATTATTCAAATTTAATTATTTATTGTATTATATGCTTTCTGGAGGGTTATCTATATGAAAGAAATACAATTATTCATGCTATACAATTATTATTATTTCTATATCGATAATTTATTTCAAAAAGTACAATATTTAATAAATATTATAATTAATATATATTATAAATATTCAAACTAAAATTTGCATTTAGATCATACAAAAAGTTCTTTAAGTATAATCAAAGTACGCTATATTTTTCATGCAAAGATTTGAATAAAAATATATACATCGACATTTTATAAATTATTTTGAAATTTTATATACATATAAAATATAAATACAAGAATACCACTTTCGATCCAAGTTATAAGATGTTAAGCTAATATATACATATATGTATTATTTAAATGAATTTATCTCAGAAATATGATTGCGCGCTGATTACTTTCAGACTTTCAACACAATCAATCTGTAATATTAATAATCCCCCAAATTTAAATCAAGTTAAAACTTGTAAAGAACTTATTGCAGAAAATATTACCTTGGCCGGGAAGCGAACTCGAAAGCTTGCATTCCGTCCTCACCATTAGACCTGAGGACTTAGCAATATTCCTTACTTAGCAATAATAAGTATAGAGAGGAACGCATTGAAAGGGAACATGTGTAAACAATAATAAGATTAAAAACGAAACCGTTAATGTGAGTACATCACCTAAATACGAGAGCATCACTTTCGTCAAAATTAGATGTTGAACTAATATAATATAATATAATATTTAAATAATTATACATGTATATGTATTATTTAAATGAATTTGTCTCAGAGAACGCTATAAATTCTTTAGATTTTAAAATGATTTAAATTTGGAAGGATTAACATTTCAAATTGATTGCATTTGAAAATCCAAAAATAATCGGTGTGCAATCATATTTCTGAGCTAAATTCATTTAAATAATATATATAATATAGGTATTTTTTAGCTTAATATTTAACGTTGACTGAAAGTGACGCTTTTGTATTTAAACGATGTATTCACATTAACAATCTCCTCTCTAATCTTATTATATAAAATATATTTTACATAAAATTAGAAATATTATTATTGCTGCTTTTTGAATTAAGTTCTGGATACAATTATGTAACGCATTAATAATTATTATTTATAATATTATTAAAATACAAGAAAATAAATAGGAGCGACTACTCAAGACGACTATTCAAGTATAAAAATATTTGAGTAATCGTTATATTTATTTTTGTGTATTACCATTATTAATTATCATCGAGTTATTTAACAATTATTAATTCTCATATAGTATAGCAGACTTCCGTTAAATCGTTTTTTTTTTTTTAAAACTTAATGATATAACTAGTATAATATTTGTTTAAAAAATAATTCTAAAATTGAAATTAACATTATATTATCTAATTTAATTAATTGTAATTTTTTTATATAAAATCTAAAAGATTACATCTATTATAATAATTAATACATGAATGAAATTACAGTTTTGAACTAATAAACTTCAGATAATTATTTGTTTAATTAGAAATAAAAAAATACATTTATAAATCCATATAAAAAAAATCAATATATCAATTGAAGCTATAATGATTTTTCTGAACCGATTTCAATCAGCGATAAGTCTTTTTTATTGGCGGAAAGTTTAGACCGGAAATAATATCGCGCGTTTCCGATAAAAAGGAAGTCTACTGTACTTTCAATTTTAGCAATATGAGTCCAGTCGATCGTCCCGATCAACTTTAGGCTCGCGATAAGGCAGAGTTAGAATTTTTTGGGGTCATACTATCAGCTGTGCACATAAAATCCGGATGC
Organism: Atta colombica; assembly: GCF_001594045.1. Lineage (NCBI taxonomy): Eukaryota > Metazoa > Arthropoda > Insecta > Hymenoptera > Formicidae > Atta > Atta colombica. Next base: position 1,400,601 of record NW_017259255.1, on the reverse strand, counting down.
GAACTCATATATTATACGATAATCATGCTCGATTTCGTTTCAAGAGAAGCGAAAAAGAAGGATCCTTTTGTATCCTTTAATATCCTTTTGATATTTTCTCAGTCCTTTCAAATGCGACATCCCCGCTTTTATCCCTTGAGCGATAAAACACTTTTAGGTCACTTTGTTATATTTGAAAAAAAATAGGAATGTTACTTTATTTTTGCATTTTTCGATTTTTAGATTTATTAAATTCCAAAATTTATATGTATTCTCTTGTTTTTTTTAAATCCCTAACTCTCTGTATCTCCCTTTCTCAGGTTAAGTAATAATTATATAAATTTTAATAATTATGTATACATTAAAAGTATATATAAGAAAGATATTCGTCTCTTAATTATAGAACTTTAACTTTGACTCTTATGGAATTTTAACTAACTTTTTAAACTATAGTAGATCTT
>NW_017259255.1:1375642-1395061 GCF_001594045.1 Atta colombica | reverse complement strand
TATATATATATAACAAATTTTGTATATATTAAATTTTTGTTACATAAACATTCATTCTGAATTTGGATTTTTGATTTGCTGTATTCTTGATTGACAAATTCTTTAAACATTTTTATCTTATCATGTTTGTATTTTTTTTACATCTTTATAAAGCAAATTCGGCATTCTACAATTACTCCAGGTAACTCTTTGTTATAGATTTATTAACATAATTAGGTAACATAATTAGGTAAATTATGTTTTATAACTAATTTTAAATAAAATCACTGGCAGTTATACTAATATATTAATAAGTTTACGCAATGATAATCCCTTTTAACATTATTAAAATCCTTGAGAATAATCCGTACTTTTCGAAAAAATATTCTTCCGCTAGCTTGCATGCGCTTTATCAGTTTTTCCCGCGCTATAAAGTGACAGGCTATGCGTAATGGGCGAATTTCTCGCAGAAGGAAGAGCACCGTCCAGAAGTATGATCCACCATATTCGAAAAAGCCACAGCAGAAGAGTTACAGTGGCGTTTCCGGTAATCATCATGCGGAAGCTGCGGCATTGGATACGGTCAACAAGATCCTCACTTTTGGCAGTATGCCTCAGTACAGGTACGGTGGTCATTTCGTTGCTTATTTTGTTAGTTACTGGCTAGTTTGGAATTACAGAGTATTTTAAGATTACGTAGAGGAAGAGCTTGAAAATTAAAAATGAGTAAAATGTACACAGAGAACTGTCCTCAAACTTTTGAAGTAAAATTTCTAATATTCAAAATAGAGATTCAAGTTTAAAAATTACATAGTAAACATCAGAGAAAAAAGTTATAAATAAATTGCAAGATAATTTTCACGATTTTAATATTTTTAATCAATTACTAATTATATTGTTCTTTATTAAAAATTTCATATTACATAATACATATATATAATTGCTATTAAAAATTATTAAATATAAAAAACGTGCATTAGTAATAAGAGCATCTCATTACATCTTACATCTTATCTCATTTTTATCATATATTTTAGTTATTTCTTACACAAGCGGCAAATCTTAAAGTGCATGTTAAATATATTTTTTTTAACCATCGCGATGTCCCAGAGTTCGTTCCACAAATGTTAATTAAGTATCATGCGTTTATCGATGTACGATGTAGAATTTATTGCAGCTCGAGATGCTTCTGTCGTTCGATCGTTTTCGAGGGCATCGTTATATAACGACGAACGAAATTTGCAGTATATATTTGTAATTTAGATAGCTACAAGAAGGGCCAAAAATTGTCGGTAATTAACTACCTCGATTTAAAATGCGTGCGTGTGCATGTGTGCGTGCGTGCGTATGCGTGCATGCGTGCGCGCGTGTGTGTGAATGTGTAATATTTTTAAAGAAAGAATTTTTTAAAGAATATTCAATTTTTCTTTTTACATATATCAATTTTTGATAGTATTTTTGGCCTATTCTGTATATAACAAGTTATGCTTATTATTGAAAATGCGCGAGCTGCTTTATAAGAAGTGAGCTGAAATTTGCTTGAGTTAAATGTGACTTAGGAGCTCGATACCTTTTTATTTCAGGTAAATCTCGACTCCTAAACTTCACACAAGCTTTAGTATGCGCTTTATCTAATGATTTTCCTGATACTGTTAATTGCATTTTAGATTCCTAAATATGAAGTTGAATCTTTAAAGATTAACAAAATACTGTGGAGATGTAATAAATAGAAAAGTGAAATTATATTTTTATGAGACGAGTCTGTTTTTTATAAAGTTTCCTCTTGGTTCACAAAGTTTTCTCTTGGTTAGAGACTAATAAAAATTTGAAATTTGAATTACAATATAAATGTTTGTAACATTTTATAAATCTGATTCGGAGATTTTAAGTTAATGTTCGGAATGACGAAGTAAAGCTTGTAATTCATCGTACATTTATTTAACTATTAATCGCGTTTATTTTGATAATAAAATCAAAGCGCGCGAACGACAGAAAATTACGAGTTTTGCTCGATTGATTTCTCTTATTCCACAAGTAAAGAAGTAAAAGATAGCATTAAACACAGAATTTTATTAACCCTCAATTATTATAAATAGTGCAACATTAATTTTCGTGTGTAAATAATTTTATTTAAAATGGTAACAAATATTCAATTTACAATTCTATTTATATTTGTTAATTTTCTAATTGTCAAAATAGTTCATGATAACCTTTGAATATAATTTATATATATATATTTATATTACTCAAAGAAAAATTAATAAGTAAACAAATTACTCATTAAGTTTTGTAAAAAAAATAAGAGAGAATTCATATAAAAATCATACTGTAATATAAAATTTTATTGTAATTTTAATATATCATCCTTAATCATCCATAACAAGCGACGTTCTGTTTTTCATAAATTTATTTAAAAAATGAAAAAATAAATATGGCTATTTGTAAGAATTAATAAAAGAGAAATATATTTTTTAAGAGTCAAAGTTAAAAATGAATTAAACAAATGGAGCACATAGTAATTGAGGGTTAATAAGAATAGCCGCGGCATGCCTATATTAGTATATTTCTAGCCGCGGCGAGACCCAGCGCGTGCTGTTTCGACATCCGAATAACGTCGTCACCGCCGACGGGCCAAGAGTCAAGTAAGTCTCATGTGTGTCGCTATCATGTTTATTATCAGGCTTGATCCAACTAAGGAATTATTTTTATTATTTTTATTATTTTTCTCGAAGACAATCTGTTAAAAGAAAAGAAAATCATCTTGATAACAATTCTTAATTGCTGTTAAAATTACATGATTATAATTATCAAAATTGAGATTCTATTTTTAATCAATCATAACAAATCAATGGATTACTTAAATAAATAATTATTAATTAAAATTTGATTAAAATAATTAATCTCCCTATCTAAGATTTAAATTTAAATCTAAGTATAGATCTAAGATTTTTTATATTGCATCCACAATTTCGGTAATTGTTATTCCTTACTTGGATCATAATTTTTTTCCAACAATCTATGGTTCTCAATTAGAGATCCATCTGTGTCTAACACACAAGAAATAGTATCGTCGCGTTGCGGTTATTGTAATTGTAGCTTCATAAATTTTTGACGATCTGAAGAGTCAAAATTTTTCTCTATGTATGTAATTATATTTAATAATCCGACCGTGGATGTCTTTATTTCTCTTCTTATATTTTGCACGAAAGCATTTTCTGCACAATCACGTTTTTAATAATTCAGCTGACTTTGCAACACACACGCTGCGGTCGAACTAAATATGAACGATGCGATCCTCGCATGCTTATTGCTACCCATCGCATTAAAATGTTTATGATTTTATCCCGCTATAACTTTTTGTTTATCGCATGAAAATAGATGCACTTATACAAAATATCTCAGTATCATTGCCACATAGTATTTTTCTATAGTTGATGAACCTAAAAATATTAAATATCGTCAGTCTATTATATCTCGTTAACTATTAATTCCGAGATACTCACTCAGGAATTGATTTTTCATTTAGCATCTCTTTCATTAGCATCTCTTTCAAAACTATCATTAAAAATTATATCATCATCCATTTTTGCAATCAGATGTAAACATATAATAATAGGAGGATAATTGCAATAATTAACAAAAAACATAATTTTAAAATGTATAAATTGGAGTAAGTATTGCAAATATATTTATGATAATATAATTGTAATATAATTGTAATTCTTAAAATTTTCATTAAATGTTTGAACAAAAACTGTTAATTAATAGCTAATAAATCAAAATTGAATGTCTCTTTTATTAAACAAACCAATTAAACAATTTATTTCTTATTTCAATATCAATTATTATCAAATTCGAATACTTAATTAAGAAAAAAGAGAAAAATACAGGCAATAAGTGTTTACATTAAAAGATTCATATGTATAACGTGTGCATATGTATATATGTATGATATATGTTAATAACACTATTCCATGACATGTATAAACTTAATTTTGCATATTGTTATCTTGTTTTAGTTATAAAATATCGTTTTATAATATAGTTTAATCAATTGTTCAATGTTATAAAAAATATGATTAATAATTATTATTATAATTATGATATTGGGGGCGAGTTTAAGCTTCAAGACTTATTTTATTATTTTATGTGTATTTTAATACTTTTAAAAAGATTAACGTGATTAAATTTTTGCACATTTATTTTTGCGATGAAAGCTAATATAAAGTATTGATTATAAAAGTGAACACTAACATAGATCTGATCGATTTTTCAGGGAGCATAAACCGCAGCCGAAGAGGCTCGGCGTGGAGGAGGAAGATGGAGGTACGGGAGCAGAGGAGGTTGTCTCTTTCATTGATCTCCCACCAAACAATCTCACAAAGTTGCCTGAGAAGGGAATTTTAAAGAAACACGGTGGTTACGGTATTGTAATGCCTGATAGTTGTAACACAAGTGAGCATGATGACTCACGATATTCCGTGAAGAATAGTTGAAAGAAATTCGAACTTTGGCGAGCCGAAAGATCAAGCGAAAGCTAGCCAAACTTGTAGCTCCATAAATTGCAGATCAATAATAATACGATGTTGTAATAGTAGAGAATTATTGAAAAAAAGAATTGTTGAATCAAAGGATTTGAATTTTATTACTTGTATTCGAATATAATTTTAAGTAATAGCCAATCTTATTATTCAATCTTAATGTATCAATAAATATATGTCATTTCTATTTTAAAAAATGTTATTCATTTAGAAAAAAAATTCATTTAAAAAATTATGTACAAGTTATTATTTAATTTTAATTAAATAACTAATATTGTTGTATATATTTTATAATGCACGTAAAACACAGAAATTAAAGTATCTAGTTTTCTTAATATTATACATTTGATCAAGAAAATATTTTTAATATCTCGCAAAATTAAAGAACCATAATTTCCATTTTGTACTATTAAGTAGAAATTGTACTATTAAGTAGAAATTGATAAAGAAATTTCCGAACGGTCGAGTATCTAAAGGAATTATCTACAATCTTATGCATATACTATGTATGTATATACATGTTCGATTGTCTTTCGATCTCTTGCAAGTTCGAACTTCTTGCATCGATTTTTCACGAACTTTAACCCTTTATAAATCAGTATCACGCACGCTTCACTTTCTCACTAAGCAAAAACGATTAGCAAACACAAAGTAATTCATTATGTAACTAGAAATACTAACATTAAAAAGATTTATCTTGGAATTTAATATTATTCTAAGATATAAGGGGTTAAGAATTGTCATTAAAGGATCTTTTTAAAGGACTTCATAATCATTTATCTCTTTCGTGCGCTAATTAATTCCAGACCTCAACTTTATTATGTACAAATAAAATTAATTAGAATAATTTTTATGTCCTATAAGGTCTAGTAAGAAAACGTGGATTGATAAAACAAATATTACTAATAAAGGTACTAATAATACTATTAGTCCACAAATGGGCACAAGAAGAATTTATTAATTTCGGAAAAAAAGGGGTAATTATGCACCATTAGGGCCGATTTCACCAAAATCTTGACATACTCTTTAATGATCTTGACATATGTTGTCATAAGATCAAGACCCTAAGTGACCTCCAATAGGTTTTAGCAATCGTTATTCGTTAAAAAGTTATAAATAGTCAAAGTTAAATATTATTTTAAACTAAATTTACTAAATTTAATTTTATTTTTTGTATGTCATTGATTCATTTATGTAGTAAAGCACAGATCTAATACATATTTATTGTTTATTTATTGAGATACTCGATATATCTGTGTCATAATATTAAAAAAGTCAATTTATAATAAAATACTCGTTGTTTTAAAAGCTCAAATTTTTTATTTTAAAACACAAATTTTCTGCTTTAAAGATACAAAAATTATATGGTTTATAAAATTAACGCATAAATAAAGTTATATCAAAGTATTGCATAACTTCAAATAATATCAAATAAATACAACGCTGCAAAAAATTATCGTATTTACAAGCTTTTTTGCATTTTTAAAAGAGTCTCTACTTTAGAGTCTCTTTATGATTAATCATCGTTTGATGCTATCATTTCCTTATACTGACATTTTTTTTAATGATTTTTTTTTAAATGTGTTTTGTCTCCCAAAAAATTGCATATCTACTTTGACGTATTGCACGCAGCAAAATGAATTTTTCTCACAAGTATCATAGTAACCATCATAAAATTTGGATTTTTTCCTATAAATTGAAAAAAAAGAAAAGTTTATACAATTTTTTTTCGCCGAGTTACAGCGTATCAAAGTTACCTACGCATTTTTGCTTACAATTTGCCTACATTACTTACCGCCAGTATTAGTATTATTTAATGCGTATTACCGAGGTTGCTGGTCGGATTTTGCGCATCATGCGTGCGTGCATGTGTGTGTGCTAGTGTCTTCGATGAATATACCTAATATTCAAATAAATGAATAAAAAATGAATGAAAATACTCATCTTCAAATACATTTCTTTTTTATTCGTCAAGAAACTAATACTTTTTTATTCCATTTGAATGCATATTTTTTAAATATGATTACGAATATTTTCGTATTTACTTTTATTCTATATTATTTGCACATTACAGCTTGCAAGTTTGCAAGAGAAAACAGAAATCTATAAAAACAATGGTTACGATTACACTGTGCGCTTAGTCTGCAATCTATATGATGGGCGTTTATATTTAACTTATAAAGATTAAAAATTTATAAAGGTTAAATAAAGATATTTTTATTGGGAATAAATAATATATCTCGGAATTTAATGTCCACAGACATAATGAACGACGCGCCCAAGATATCTTATAAAATGTTTATAACATTATTGTGACGTAACCGGAATTATATTGGAATATGTATGACACTCTATCAAATAGATATTTATAACTAAAAAATGTATGCTTTCTAAAATATTTTTCCAAATTTCTAAGTTTCCTTCATAAAATTTGAATATTACAATGACAAAAATAAATAAAATTCATTTTTTTTATTTAAAGTCATCAAAGTACTAATTATAGTTAAGGGGTAACGATTCTTTATTGGAGCTTTCTTTTTCAATTTATATTTTTGAATGAATACTCATTAAATATATTCATAGTTTTTTGTGAATAAATATTTTTTGAAAATCCAAAATTTTGAATGAATGTATGATTACATTTTTTTATGTGAAAATTTTGAATAAGTACAATTTGAAACTCAATTATAAATTTTTTGTTCATTGGGCACAATTGCGTGCGTGCGTGCGTGTGTGCACATGTTAGGGAAGATATTTGGGTACGTTACATTCAAAGTTGCATATTTCCTTCTCATCTTCAAATAGCCATAGACGATCTCGCATTCCTCGTCGTTAAGACAGACTCTAATTCTAACTTGAATAATTTTGTATCATATTTGATGTAATACTACTACTCATTATTGGAGGTCCCAATAGCTGGCTGTCTCTCCAAATTTCGTAGCCTTCTTTCCATCATATCTCAAGCCTTCATGCAAACGCGTCCTGATTGTTTTGTCGCTAATTTGTTTATGTGGAAGAATTTTCCCTGGTAGCAAACTTACATAAAAATGACTTTTGTCTTTTGACGTCAAAATGATAATAAAATGATGTAACTTGCTACTAACTTGTTTGCAATTTGTCGTATAATCATTATCGGATTTTGTATTGCCTCATGAATGATGATCTTCTCTAGCTGTTATTTGTTTTCGATCTTGTCCTCTTCTTTAAGGAAATTCACTTGTCTTTCAATAACGAGCCAAAACTCGAGAGATAGAAGATAGATTAGAATATTCATTCTTCCTGCAATTTGACTTTGACTCACTCCTTCCTCCAAAAGAGCAATGATTTGCACACAATGAACTTCGTTTAAACGAGGCGTTGATTTTGTCATTTGTTATTAAAACACACAATACAATACAGTGATTATTATGAAGTATACTGAAGTAAACAAATATTATATTGTAAAGTTACTTACTTCAGTATGTACTTCACGCCATTTTACGGTATTGTAATCATTATATTATATCATTCATTCAGAAAACCAACAACAAAAGATCTGTAACAATGTTCAGAGAAATTCAGTGTAAATCATTATTCTTTTGAAAGAAAGATTGAATTAGAGTCATCAAAATCCGACCAGTAATTTTCCTATGATATGACGTATCGGATAATGTTGGCGGTAATTGATTATAAGCAAAAATGCATAGCTTTGAGGACGCTGTAACTCCGCGAAAAAAAAATCGTATAAATTTTTCTTTTTTTTTAATTTAGTAGGAAAAAGTTCAAATTTTATCATGCTTTTACAATGATTACTTGCGAAAAAAATTGATTCTGCTCTTTATAACATGTCAAAATACGCAATTTTTTGAAAAACGAAGCACGTCCTTACTTTTTAAAAGTTGCTAGAATACAGGAAGGATAAATTCAAACGATGACTAATTTTTAAAATAGAAACTCTAAAGTAGAAACTCCTTGAAAATGCAAAAAAAGATCTTTAAGTAATTTTTCTCAGAATTATATTTATTTGAAGTTATGCTAAGTTATGGTATAATTTTAATTATATGTCAATTTTGTAGAACAATAAGAAAATAATTTGTGTTTTTAAAGTAGAGTTTGTTTCATCGGAACAGGATCGTGTCAAACGCCCCTAAGCACGGAGGGTCGTGGGAGACTTTGCGTTACATGAAAAGTCAAGGAGGAAAGTGAATTGGACGTCGCTTTACATGGAAAATCGTTACAAAATTGCAAAAATTGTATTTTATATAACTTATTTTGTTAATTTTTTGAATGAATAACAGCTAAAACCTGTTGTAAGTCACTCATGATCTTGATAATTAATATATTGAGATCATTGAAATCTGTGAGGTCACTCTTATTATGCATAATTACCAAAATGGAAAGAAAGACTTGCGCATGAAAGGATTAATGCAAACTGCACCACCGAAAGACTTTTTATTTATGGAGCGGTAACTCGAGTCACGTATTTGCCAGGACTAGGTGGAGGCGCGATCGAACACGTAGAAAGAACTTTGAATCAGTTGAATGGCTATCATGAGGATATACTCGAGGTGCTAAAGAATGCGGCGAGTCGTCGCGATCTTGTGGGCACTCCATCGGGTAGCAATCTCCTTGACGAGGACGCGCTACGTAAGTCACTGGCCGAGTGTGGCTATCCCGACGTGTACCGCAAGGATACCGATGGTCAAGACAATGGCATTGATAACGGTCAGGAAGAAGAGGAGGATGACGTGGAGCTGCAGCCGCCATGCGGCACTATTCGTATACGTAATCTCGAGGATCTCATTCGTCAACTTGAGCACCGAGCAAGTGCGAGGTACTCTATATAAATTAATATTTTTTTTCTGCTTGAGAAAATTTTAGATTTCTAGAGCCTTCACAATTCTTAAAGGTTTTTAAAAATATCGATATTAAAATCTCATATCGCAAAATAAATTTTAATGCCCTTGGAATTACGAATTCTTTAATTTTAGTACATATACTCCGCCGGTTAATTTTTATTATACAATTACATTTTTACAATCAAGTCCATAGATATTTTAAATTAAAAAGCTGTCAATAATTCAATTAATCCTGTCATCAGACCCTACATGACTAGTCAGATGAGTCCGAGCGGGTCCGAAGAGATTCGAACATCCGAGACCGAACCGGATCGACATTACAGAATCGATTCTTCTGTTTGTAGCGAGTCATCACAAGGGTAAGAACTTATGAGAAAAAAATACGCGCGCTTATAACAGACAAGCTTTTTAAACTCAACTCAGACAATGAGCGTTAATTTCGAAGTAACATCAAGATATAATCATTCCGAACTACAAGAGTGTCTATTACAATACACGAAAAATATATTCTTAGACGTTTTAGCAGTACTTTGTAAATTAGACATCGTTTTAATTCAACAATGTACTCTTATCGAAACGATTGGCTACATACGTTTGAGCTTCTTCGTACTTTGTTAATCACAATTATTGTCAGCAGATATTTCACACGCTGCCATAACTCTCACTGTAAATCGCTTACTATCTTCTCTTTCGCCAATTTATTATCTTAACCCTCTCATATGTCAATTAATTGCAGTGGCAAATTGCCATAAAAATATTTTTATAAAAATCTAAATTATACTTTTAAATTTTCATCAATTTTATCTAACTCTACTGTTAACGTAAATATAATTTTTATATTTTATAATTTTGTATAATCAATAATAAGTACATTTTTAATAACTACATTTTTTATTATTTTCAATATCGTAATATTATATTATATTTTTCGCCGGTTTTCAAAAACGAAATTTATAATAAATTCCTTCTTAGAATAAACTTTTTATAAAAAAATTACATATGCACAATATTATAATGTTCCGTATTTTAAACAAAATACATAAAAAAATCAAATTGGTATATTTTGTAAAAAATAATAGAAAAATAAATTATAATAAAATGAGAGGGTTAACTTATTATCTTATTCTGCTTCCTATCTTGCGCATCAAAAGGCTGTCAGACTCGACGCATTTATTTATGTATATCAGACACTATATTCGATGTTTTGCGAAACCGTAGATTACAGTAAAACACGCGCAAGGATTACGAGAAAAGGACACACATTTGGTAATAAATCATTAATAAATATTTACGCACAGAAAATTTACTCAAGGCATAAAATGCGGAGTCTGTTTATACTAAATATTCATAACAAGCTTAATTATAGCAATTATTGCAATTCAAATATTAATGAGGCGCCGAATAGCAATAAAAATTGACTTACCAATATCAGGTGTGACTGTCACTGCCGCGTTCAGGAAAACATAAAAAGAATTATATATATATTATAAGTTATACAAACAGCATACAAATAAATAAAAAATAAAACAAAAGAGTGACTCTGAAAACAATTAAGAATAAACGATCCGTTATATTTTAAATAAATTAAATTTTATATATACTAAAAAAAATATACTAAATTTTAATAAATTATACACGCGTGCGTTTGAATAGTATCAACTAAATATTTACTAAATATAAAATATATTTATTTGGTACAGAAACTTAATTTGATTTAACCATCATTTCTTTTTATTGAATAAATATTTACTGTAAGTAAATTTGTAGTTGGCACTTTCAAATAAATATTTATTAAAATTTAGAATATATTTTTTTAGTGTGTAATATCTAAAATAAATTCTCAAGTATGAAGGGCAGCAATAAATCTCGAAGAGCGATATAAAATTTTTCGCGTGAGTTTCGCGTAGCTCGTGGACTTATATAGAAATTGATTGGATTTCCTACGTAGAAGCAGAAGATGTAGCCGCGGCCGCGACGAGGACGCTAGTAGATTCGTCTACGGTAGATACCGTCAGCCAACATCCCGAAGTCCTTATGGCAATCATCAACACACCCATCAACACTCCCATCAAATGCACCCTGAGGACGAGGGTATCTATGAAACTGCCGATCCTGACAGAGGCTCAAATACTAGGGGTGAAACACCCGATTGTGAAAGGTATTGCAAGACTCTGCGTCACGAAAAATCTTACGGCTTCACTAGTAGCAGTTATTCACTGTCACTGAGACATGTTATCGATTCACGTCTGTACACTTTCTCTATCACGAATCCCACAATAATTCACATATATCTCAGATAAGGATGATGCATGTGTTGTCGTTTGCGAAAAGAAAATTAATCAAAATAATTAATAAAATTGATATCAGAATAATTGTGAACAATATAGAAAAGTCATATGTTGTACCGCACAACAAAAGGCGCAATTTAATAAGAATTTGAGAACAAGTAGGAGACTTTTTTTTTTAGATTTAGAAAAAGCTATATTTGTAACTGATTTTTCCGTAATCGCAGATATTCAAGAATATATATATAAAACAAAAAATTATGAGTATTGTGCAAATCACAATCACTATTGGCTGGAGAATCTGAAATCTACGTAAAAAAGTATAAATGGACTCGGCATACAATATTCAATTTCGCAGAATTGCAGCGTTCGCAGTTGCATCGCAGATTGAATTAATAAAGTAGTTTGTTAAGAATAATGCAACATATAAAATTTGGCAGAGAAAAGCACACGAAAGCCTGCATGCTTTTTCGTTCGCTTCTGCATCGTATGAATGTTGCTCTATACAATACCAACACATATATAACTAGTGAACTCTTTCGAAATACAAATGTGTCCCAAATCTATTATTATAAATTGACTCATCTTTAAACATAGACTAAATATTGATAATTTATGTTTTGTAAGTAACTTTTTTTTTCAGGGAAAATAATTAGTCTTTCAGAATGAGTGTGTTGAAAGTCCGAAAGTTATCGGCACGCAATCATATCTAAAATAAATTGATTTAATAAAAAAATATATATTGTATTATTCGAAATATCTAATTTTAATCGTGTTCTCTATCGTATTTGATGTATTCATATACAGTCATTTCTTAAGTCTTAATAATATTTATTTTTTTTAATGTTCAACTTTCACGTAATTGATTAATACAATTAAATAGATCTGGGACATCTAGCAGAACTCACAATTATGACTAAATCTCGTGCATGTCGCTTCTAGAATTTTGCATTGCAAAAACTTGTTAAACTATAATAGATTATATTAGACTATAATTTATCAAGCGACTGTAAGAGACTTTTTCCAATCTATTTCGCGCAATAAAATGATATATATTGTGATGTACGCACTTATCCTTATCTGAATAAGTTTCTCTTCGTTTGATAATGTGTATAATATATATAAGGAATGTTGAATTAAAATATAAAATAGCAATTGTAGTGAGTCACAAAGCTTGGCACGTGCTTTAAATGTCTTAATTAACTTTTCGATTAATGTGTGTACGTGATATTTTCTCTGCAGAGTCTAATTTCAATTTAATTAGAGGTAAAATAAAATATAAAATAAATGAATTCCGTAAAATTAGTAAAATATTATCATTTTATATATTTTTACATACAAATTATAAAAAAATATATCAATAACGAGGATATATTTTTTTAATCATCGAATAGATTATTTTTAAAATTTATATTCTTGATTTAAAAAACGTTTTTTTAATAATCGAGATATATAAATTAGTAAAATATATAAATTAGTATACATGAAAATTTTAATGATAGAATTTGTATAATCTTGTTTATGCTATAATAAGAAATAATAGTTTTAATTTAGTAATTCAATTGTACTTTGATACAATATATTTATCATTGTTGCAATTTTGCAGCTATATAAATATTCAAAATTTTTAAAACTAATGCTTAGAGCATTTTCTGATTAGCCTACAGCTAATTCGTAAAGCGTATTTAGATTAAGAACGGAAAAGTAGAATGTTCAAAAGCGAAAGCCAATTCAGATAACATTTATGCATCTAAACTTTTTTATTTATTCTAAATGATATCTAAAAGACGTTTTTTAGATATCTTATGCAACATGCATGTTATCTGGAATCAGAAAAAAGATAGAGAGAAAAAGATGATATCTGATTAGCTCAAACAGCTTTTGCTTTTCCATTCTAATCGAAATGCGTCCTTATAATTCATCATCCCTTTCTATTGTAAACTATATTAAACTTCTGATTATACATTAGATTATATAGAGACTTGTAGCTATTTTGTAACTCTTAACGCAAGTTTCGTTATTGTTATAATGTCGTGCGCAGCTTTTAAAAAAAAAAAAAACACGCGTTACGAAGTTCTAACGATAACAAAACTTACGTTAAGGATTACAGAATAGCCCTGCTGTTCACCAAGCCCCTAGAGAATAATCACGTATACACTAACAGCTCCTGTTTCTGGGTCGACTGGGTCTCACCACTGACTTCGTTTACTGAATGTTGTTACGTCGTGCGTTCGAATGCAGCATTAGTGGCGGTGGACTAGATCCAATGGGCTCGTGTAATCTTATTATTTTCTAGTGATGCATTTATTCAAGCTCAACAACAAGTAGCCCGGTGGACTAGTGAGGATGGAGGAGGAGGAGGAGGAGGAGGAGGAGGAGTGCAGCACCGGCCGCCACAGCAGCCACCACCGCCGCCTGCGATGCCGGTGCAGCAACAGGCGCAGCAACAGCAACACCAACTGCCGGTGGAACAACTGCCAATCACGCAGCGCGGCTATTATCCATCTCCCCCACAAATCGAAAACAACCTCGACGCCGGCAGCAACGCCGAAGTCGAATCTGCTCAATCCCAACAACAGCAAAGCGAAGTTCGTGGAATCGATGTTAATCACACGCCTAATATTAACAAGCGTCCTCTAGACGATAACTTTAGTCTAGATTGTAACATAATGAATAATGATTCCCCTAAAGAATTAATTACCAACAACACTAGTGATAACGAAAATACTGCCCTATTGTCCCACCATTTTCCTGAGTACAAGCATTGATAATTAATTAATCGATGACAGGTAGTGTCCGAGAAAAAAAAGAAGCAAATGAGAAAAGTCGTAATAATAATAATAATAAAACAGTATAGTGGTGTGACAATGATAACGATGACGACGATGTAATCTCGAACTCGCATTTTATACTGAATAGTGTAAATAACGATAAACTGTAATTGCGACGATTACAAGAACAACAACACGTATTAAATTATAATGAATTCAAATAATCTATATGAAATGTTTATTAATAAACATTAGTAAAATGATTTACTCAAATCTCGTCTGTTATTTCATCTTTCTGCATGAATTTTTGTATAGTTTATATTTAATAAATATTAATTTACAAATTTATTTAATTGAGTAAAATAAAAAATATTCTTGTTTTTAAATTATATAAATTATATTTTTTATTGAACTATATATAATATAACTATATATATTATATTATTATATAGACAATCTAAAATTCAAATAGCCAGAATTTAATAATAACAAATCATATGATCATAAATTAAAATTTATTTCAAAGCTGTTGAATTCTATATGTGAGCGAATATTTATAATTGTTTTTTAACACTCTTGAATTCTACTTTGAGAACTTTATTAAGAAACTGAAGCATTTATTTTACTTTTGTTTAAAAAAACTAGAAAATGATCAAAAACGTAATATTTAGTTTATTCCACCTTATTTTACTCAAAGTCCTGATAAGATGTTATGACAATTCTACTAACATGATATCATGTTTAAAAAAAAAATCTTCGATAAATAATGTACTTTTTTCTATTTCCTCGAATTTCACTTCTGCTATTGCTTCTTAGATTTTATTTATCTATTTAGGGTTCTTCCATTTATTGTTCCACCATCTTTTTATTTTCATTATTATTGTTACTTTTTTATTAATTTTTGTATTTTATTTTCTCAGTATTTTTTTATAATTCTATATTGTACTTTACGTACTCACAGGATCGTATCTGGTATAAAGTCGCCTGCGTGTAAGCTTGGTACTTAGCGCCCTCCCTCCATGCTACATTTTGTTGCTGAATTCTTCTTTAAAATTTTTAGCGAATCCGCCGCCTAAACTATTTTACCTCATATACCGCCGCTGCGCTGGTGTAAAATCAAATGGCGCACGAGTCTAGATCTCCAGATGCTAGTTCGGACAGAGAAAAACCTGAGAGAGGTCATGTCGATTTTTTTCCTGTTAAATCCTGTCGAAATCGTCGTACACTACCGTACAGTACATCCATTTTTAGTTTGGGAACTACGTGATTACATTTTCTGACACTATTGATAAAATCGTATCTTCAAAAGTAGAACGTGCTTCGTCTCTGTAATATATATTCAAAACAGAAGCGTGCCGACTATCCAGAATATTCATAGGAGTGATAATTTAATGGTCTTTGAGCGAAAAAATTTTAATTTCACATCTGCTACATATGTAAATAAAAATTATTAAATTTTAAACGAAACTGAAAATTCAAACAAGTTAATTTAATGAATTTTGTTTTTTATATATAATATTTATCTTATAATATCTTATAAAATTACAAAATTATATATCTTTATGCAAATTTTCAGTATTTATCAAATATAATTACTAGTATAAATCTCTATAATTACTAGCAATTATAGAAACTTTTAATCTTTTCTAAATATATTGTCAATTTAAGATATGATTTAGTAAAAACGAACTATAGAGGCCCTCCATCATCCCTGCCAATTTTATCGGCCAATTTTTTCTCTTTTCTTTAAGTATACTCTAAGTATACTCATTCACAAAACAAATAAGCTACTAATAAATTTAGTCCGTTTTTGCAAGTAAGTATATCTTTAATTAATTTTTTTATTTTTATGTCTAATTATTTTATTGTATTGCTAATGAAATTGCAATAAATATTATTCTTTATTATATTATTCTTTATACAATTCGATATTACAATTATAATAATTATTTACAATACAATATACATTTATCAATACTGTTCAAAATATAATAAAAATGATAACATAGGAGCATAATTAACAAATTTTTATAATGCGGGATTATATGAAAACATCGAAAATACATACGATAACACAAATTTTTCTAAATCAATATTTAATGAAATATTGGTAAACGCAGAAGAAATACTAACAATAATTAGATCGTATTTATTATTAATTATTTACTATTTAATTAAGTATTTATTAGGTATTAAACTTAGTTTCCGCGGCTTACATTTAGATAACGCTAATTGGGTGTAATTTATTTTGACATCTGAAGCTGCATTTTAGAGATTAGACATTTATCAATAAAATTCAATGCGAAAAAATTCATTTAAGCGAACAGTGCCATTTTTTGTTATTAAATATGGAACATGATAAGTTGTTTTTTTCGACATGTGCTGCTTCATTATTTTGATTTGAAAAAAACTGTAGCTGCTCATAAATTGCTTATGGCGATTGTGTTCCATCATGCCAAGAATGGTTTGAACGATTTAAAAGTGATGATTATGATCATCATGAATGGTAAACAATGCTCAGGTTAACCGAAAAAGTTTGAAGACACCAAATTGCAAGCATTATTGAACGAAAACTCAGCTCAAACGCTCCAAGAATTGTCTGCAGCATTAAATGTATAATGTTACTCCGATGGCTGTTTCCAAACATCTACATGCAATAGGAAAGATTCAAAAGAAAGAAAAATGGGTACCGTCAAGGAAACACTAATGCAGCTCGAGTGGGAAGTTCTCCCGCACTCAGCGTAGTATAACCAGAGTTAGTTCCTTCAGACTATTACTTATTCCGATCAATGCAACACGGCTTAATGGATACACACTTCAGAAATTACGAGGATGTGCGAAAATGGATCGATGAATGGATTGCTTCAAAAGATCAATCGTTCTATCGTTGCGGAATCCTTATTGCCACAAAGATGGGAAAAATGTATAGCTAGCGAGAACAAATACTTTGATTGATGTATTTTTTGTTTTTGATATTGAGATAAATGAATTTTTTTAGCAAAAAAACCGCGGAAATTAAGTTTAGTACATAATACTATTAATTTAATATAAAAAACTTAATAATATTGCGATAAAAAGTCATTAATATATTTATAATAGCATTTCATCGCGTTCAAAATAACTATCTCAATAATTTCATCATATCAAAATCTCTCCGCCTCATGGTATGCTGATTAGTATCTAATACAAAGAAGAACAATCTTTATAGGAAAGCGAAAACTTAATGTATTCTGATGCTACATAAATTGCATAAGATCCATTTGCAAAAAAAAGTTAATCTGTCAAATAGTGATTTTGTTACAGGACTGTGATGTAAATCCCGAATCTTTCATACTACTTAGCGATGGCTAAATAATTTTGGCAACATGTCAATTACAATTACCATTTTTATCACATCTTTAATATAATATTAAAATTCGTGAGAAAATATGTTTTACCACACGTGACTAAAAATCATCTCTCTCTTATTAAAAATAAACGGACAGAATGAATTCCGTATGCAATAGTGGTTACGAAAGAATATATTTAATAATAATAAAATACATACGTTATTGTAATTTTTTTATATGTATAGGTACAAAAATTTATCGGGTACCAATAAATGTTTGAGATGAGCCGAATTCGATAATGACGGGATTTTAAAGAACATTTATACTGAAAAATTTATTATATAAAATTTAACAATTCTTTATTTTTCAAAAATTATTAATATCCTGCTAATATGAGGGTATCCATTCGGCTTATCTTGAACTTTTTTTACCCACACATTTAAAATTCAACTCATGTAATCACGATAATATTGTTAACTATAAAGAATTTTGAAAAAAATTATGTAAATATCGACAAAATCAATATTCATTAAATATATAATATCTGCATGTATTTTATCGTAGAAAAGTATATACATATAAATTAAAAATATCCTTCAATGGCGGGATGTCCAAAAATGTCCTAAAAATGATTTTAAAATAATAGTTAGAAAATTAAATATACTCATTCGTAACTATATTTTTATTAGAGTAATCATCGAAAAATTATAAGCAAATTATTTGTATAAAACTTAAATTTGTTTACTTAATAATTTGAATTTAAATAATAATTATATATCCATATCAATCATATAATACTATAAATTCCTATTGTTATTAAGACAGTACTATTTTTTGCTAATTATATTATTATTATTAATGAGAGAACATTTAATAAAACAAAGAAAGCAAAAATTATATGCTAAAATGTACCACTGAATTAATGTTACAATTTGACTTTGAAATATAGCAATTATCATTGACTCATTAAAAATTATTACTACCAGTAACTGCAGATGAGAAAACCCGGGATTAATTCCAATCCTGCATAAGAATCTCCGAAGAGACACCAAATTAAACTTCGCGAATGAACTTCACGAAAAGCGACGAGGAATAATGCTCCATGATGAAAATAATTTCAACTTTTCATCGGTACAAACCATGTAATCACTAGCATCCATTTGATTCGAGAGACAGCGATATGAGACCTTTGCATATAATAAATTATTCACTAAAATATACTCGTAATTTTATAATGTTAAAAATGTAAATGTTGAAAAGCAAGTAAGAATTAATATTTAACCATTGCCTCAGTCAAAGCTCCAATCTTTATGACTTATTTAATAAATTTATTACTTTATTATTATTATATTAAATACGAAGAAAAAATGACGATTATTTTAAACATCAAATTTTTAATAAGAAGTTGCTTAAAATTATTAATGATTTATTGATATACAAAATAAAATCTAAATAAAAAAAAAGTTTTAAATATTTATCAAACTTATTAAATCAATAAATCATTTTTATTATTATATGTTTCGTCGATTTTGTATAATTTACATCAATCACGCAATTTTTATGAAACATTTTTTTACTACGACAAGATAAATGCTATTTGTATTGAATAGATATTCAATACGGATATATATATTCCAGTAAATGTATAATTAATTAATAACCCGGGAAAAAATGTT
>NW_017259255.1:1373328-1375542 GCF_001594045.1 Atta colombica | reverse complement strand
TTATAATAAATAAATTTTATATTACGTATCTAATATTATTATACATACATTTATTTACAATAAAGTTAATTACAATATTAAAGCGTAATTTGTACGTGTATAGAATTTTACAAAAAAGTTTAATTTCAGGGTAGCTGAAAATTTAATAAAATTTGAAATTAATTTGGTTTATTTTTATATTCGATAATTGGAACGGATAATTAAATAAAACTGATAATTAAATAAAACTTAAAATTTATTTTTAATTTAAAATTTTATTCAATTTTTAATCCCTCATTTCTAATTATCAAGTGTCACATGATCATATGATACATATGATGTTTAGTCCTACCTGTCTATACTTATCATCCTACCTGTATAGTCCTTACCATCCATACTTATTGTCCTACCTATCCGTATTTTCATTTATTCGTGCCTATTCGCGGATACCTACCTCCATCCGTGTATTTCTATCTACATTACTTCATAAATGTGCAATAACATCGCGAATATATAATATACATTAATGGTTGTATTTAGAGAAAGTAGATCTTCGATTGTTGTAAAATTCTTCAATACAATTGGTTCTTGCTTTTGATTTCTTATGAATTTAAATGTTCAAACCAATCACATAGAAGAATTTTATAACAGTTGCGAAGCTGCTTTCTCTGCTGAACGCAGCTAATGTCTAACCATATATCCTATTGCATATTAATAAATTCAATGGGATAAGTTAATCGCAATCATACTAATAATAATTAAGCAATAAGCAATAATATAATTAAAACAAGCTCTTTCAATCTTTAAAATACAAAAAAATTAATAACTAACAGAGCTAATAAGAGTCAGCGCGGATAATTAAGCGCAAGTTTTGTAGATTTTTTTCAATCGAACTTGCACTTGATTTATCCGTACTGTCTTTCATTAGCCCTGTTGTTTGTTAGTTTTTTATATTTTAAATAACTCTTAAAAAATATAAGAATATAAAAATGTAAGAATATACTCGCAATTTGCAAACAAATTACCTTCCCGAATATTCAATTTACCTTTTACAAACTTAGATTGGTGTTGCACATTAACCTACCTCTCAATGAGCAGCTTTCTCTGTCTAAAATTGACGCATAAGACAACTTTAAGACATCTTAAAGTTGTTTTATGCGTTGATTTTAGACATTTTGCTCATTGGACTCGTAAAGAGATTTTTTTCTTTCTTCTAGCAGATTGAATTCACCTTTCGTTGCTCCTGGTCAATATTCTGGCTTCATAAACCAAAAATCGACAACAAGGAGAAATACTCTTTTTCGCTGTCGAGTGCTGCCGAATATCGCCGGCAATAAGTATAAGACTTTACGCTTTTGTATGATGCGCGGAATACGAACGCGTCGCGAAGAGGTCATTATATTAATAAAATAAATTAAGTATTAATATAAACAATTATCATTAATAATAATAATAACAATTCTATTAATATACAAATAAATTTCGCGTTTATTCAAAATCAAAAATATAAATATTCAACTAAATGTAAACCTAAATTTTAAAAATCTTCACGTCATTAACGTTTTTATTTCAAGAAGTCTCGAATATTACGAAACTAAATTAAATTGCTTAATGTAAATTTTATAATGTAATCAAAAAGACTTATTTAAAAAACTTATTTAAAGATAAATGACTGAAAATTATTAAATTGATTATTATCCGATAAAATTCAATACCCATTTCGAATGATTCATTGCTGAATCTCATCTCAAAACATGCGGAGATAAGAAATTCAGATATAAGATCTGAAAGGGATAATTTTTCCTCACTTCAATAAATATATCCCTATCGTATTTTGTATTATTAGAATCATTTTTTGACTATTTATTATTTCAAAATTAAGTATTTTAAGTTATACGAAACTCTAAATGACATTTTAAAATAGTTATAAGATAAAATTCTTGTATTTTTTGATAAAATTTATATTGGATCTTACATCATATTACTACTTTATATAAAATCCAGTTACTACATATGGATAAGTTATAAAAAAATTAAGCTGAAATAAGTGCATTGAAATAAATAATAATAATAATTAATAAACGTAAAATGTTTTACAGAAAAGCGAGATTAATAAATTATATGCATATTACAATTTTTATAATTTTTGTTGTTATTTCATTAGTAAGACGTGTACAAATAAATATGAAAAAAAAGGAATTTCTTAGAAAACAGTTCATATTATAAGTATACCTA
>NW_017259255.1:1365424-1372987 GCF_001594045.1 Atta colombica | reverse complement strand
TATATAATCGTATACAAAATACACGTTCATACATCTCTTTTTTTTTTATAAAATTACTTTTTAACAGAAATAATAATAGTAATATGAAAATTTAAAAACTTAAAAATAATTAAAGGATTACACACATCACATTATCGTTTCAGCAAAAAAAAAACAAGTTTGGAAAAATGTAAAAAAATTGCTCAAACACAATTACATATAAGTAATTTTTTTTATATTTCTTCAAACTTGATTTAAAAAAAAATAAATAGTATAGAAATTACCTTTTTAATTATTTTTAATGTTTTCACATTACTATTATTATTTCTATCGTACAAAAAGTAATTTTATAAAAAAGAGAGAGGCATGGACATATTTCATATATGATTATACATATTTATGGATATTTATGTATATTTATACATATTCATGAATGAAAAACTTTTCACTGAGTGGATATAAATTTAACAGTGCATGTACAATAAATTCTATATAATAAAGAGGTATTCAGGATTAAGTTTATTCCAATCTGTTATTATTTATTCATTTTAAGGCAACGGATGTATCGAATGCTGTATATATAGTATATATAGTATATATAGTATATCCATATATATTTAATAAATTGATTTAATAAATAGATAGATGTGCGTCTATAGATATATAGTAATTAATAAAATTACCACACATCTGTTACCTCAATAAAAACATTAATTTATCACTCACCAATCCGATGCGCAACAGCAGAGTTATATCAATAACGTCGCTACGTGCGATGATTCTGTAACAAAAAGAATAGGAAATCCAAATTAAAACAGAATAAAAAAGTTAATCAATATTTCAAAAAAATATTTACTAAATGCAAAATTCTTTTGAAAATAAAATCATATAATATTCAAAATAATTTTTATAAGCATTGAATTTTTTAATTCACCATTCAGTTATATTTATAAAAACAATTATACATTTTCTTAAAAATACATGTTTATAAAGTTTCAAAATAATTTTAAAATAATCCTTTTATTCTAATTATTATTTTTAAATTATTAAGATGAAACTATTGAAAAATAAATTTAAAAGAAGAAGAATACAGATGTTACATAAGTAAAAAATAATATTTATCTCAAGGCTCCGCCGGTCTCCGCCTGATCTCCTCCTCCTCTTAGAATAAGGTTGACATCCTTTCGCACAGGACACTCGCGTAAAATACTCGCGAATAATCGCGCGCGGACTATAACTTGAGTCTGATAACTTAAACGGCACTCTCAAACGCGCGACGCGACGAACCGGCTGCGATTCATTCATTTTCAAGTAAATCGGCGACGAGGGTACGTTAGCTTCCCCGTTGTTGGATTTTTACACGAAGAGAACAATTTTACTCAAGTATCTAAAAATTTATCTAGAAGAATTCTAGAAATATCATTCAGATAGATCCGAAAATTTTTAGGTACTTGAGAAAAACCGTTCTTTTCATGTAAATATTCTCTGGGTACTGAGTCTTCCCACCACATCAAGGTCACGTACCCGTGAGAGGGAAGGTAGTCTGAAAAATGTAATATATGTAATTATTATTTATATTACTATACAATTATTATGCAATCTTAACTTAACTTTAGAAATGTTAACTTTTAGAAACGAATGTCAAACACACGTCTGCAATTCATTATCATTGCGAAATAAATTCAGAGCGGATAAAAGAGGTTGAATCTTTTATTTATAGATGATGTCTGTAATAATGATTAGAGTCAATGAAATGAGCTAGAGATTAATAAAAAAGAGAAATGTTTTTTTTATTATCGATAAATAGTTTCAAAGTTACGGAAGTTACGGTAGAGTGATAATAGAGGGTAAAAAATGGTGAAGGTAGAATGGATCGACGACTTACGGAGAAGCCGCGGAGTATTACTGCCTATCGCAATACGAAAGGATTGGTATATATTTCTAAAAAAATGTTTGGACACAGGATATTGGAGTGGCGAGAAACCAAAATGCGAATATAAATAAATTACCAATATCACATTTTTGAAATCTAAATTGGCAACAGATTACTCAAAATAAACTTAATCCCATTAATGTTACGAATTGTTTATTTTACCCGTCGAGGAAAAATACAATGAAAAATTAATTCATGATTGTTGTTTGTATCACAGTAGCCAGGAATGAGATAGCAGAACCTCAAGTTGTAGGCACAAGCGTTGGCATCGGAGCTGGTGTCATTATCTTTATATTAATTATAGTCTCGGATTTTATCTTAGGCTGTGAGTATTTCTCGAGATAATATGCACATTTTGTTCAAAACATTTACGAATTATATTCGTAGACGAAATAAAAAAAGCTATGCCAGTCAAAAATACCGAAAATGTTCAAGCCGTGGAACGAAAGGAGGATCAAAACGCCTCCGTAATGTCTTACGCGACATTGAATGACGGCACACATAATATCATGTACGTCTCCGAGGATGGTTTCTACGATAATCCGTACAGTCTAGGTGGCAATGCGTACAGGTAAATCACAACTGTGCAAAACAATTTAAAGAGACGCACCAATTTGGTTCATACACTGTAGAAAAGTATGTAAAATTACATGAAGAATGATGTAAAAATAATATGTGGAAATATATAAAATTGTGTTTTTTTAATAAAAATTAATACTTTTATTTCTAATTGTGTAATAAATAAATTTTTATGTTTGACAGAAAATTACACAATAATAATAGTATATTTTATAATTTCTATAAAATTTTTATAAATTTTTGTGATATCATATAACATAATATATAATATCATAATATTTATATTTTTATACATATCAATAAAATAACTTAAGAAAAATTTTATGAAATTCGTTGGCGAATTAAAATATAAAGATTTCTATAAATTTAACTTTCATTGTAAATTTACTTTCGCCAATTGTTTAATTACTATAAAATATAAAAAATATATATATCAAAAAAAATAATGTTATTTGTAATAAGTTATGACTTTACGCATTTATAAAGATACATCTTTAATAATGAATCCTAAAATTCCATTATAATTGTTGTAATTTTACGTGTAATTTTTTTATAATGTAAAATCTACAATGTAAAATTATTAAACTGTATTAATTGTGAAAGCAGGAATTGCGACTTTTTTTCATGAGAGTATTCATATTAACATTGCGTTTTTATGACTCGTGTGTGATATATCATTCGTACAGACAAATAGCCGTGCCATTCTTCTTCACATTTCTTTTTGAAAAGTATAATCGTTAAAAATGCTAGATATAATACGAAAGTTATATTTTATGAATATTCATATAATACGATTGCTAGTATGATTAATTATTCATAAAGTTTCGTAATATATTTAGTATTTTTCGCAATTACGATTCAAAAAGGAATATAAAGAAGAACGGCACGTACACGGCTACTTGCCTGTATGAACTTCGGTAAGGGAATGATTGCACGATAACTACGCGTAAACATGACGCGCTGCTTCGTGCCACCCCGTGCCTTCCCCTTCAAGGTCGCGCGCCGCTCATTTAACTGTCGAAATATTACCGTTAACATATATTACAAAATTAGTAAAATAATCTCTCTCATTTTTTATATTTTAATATTCGTATACGTTTTATATTTTAATATTCTTCGATGAATATTACACGATGTTTTATTATACGATTTATGTTTTAGTTCTTGAATTCGTTACGCGCATGACTCACCTATATTTTAAGCCGGTACTCATAGTCACAGCTTATATTCAAGATTGTCTTAAGTTCAATTATAAGAAGTCACGAATCAGAGGGCCGTATTAGCGTCTTAAGACATTATTTAAAACAGTCTCGAAATAAGAACGGACTATGAATATCGCCCTTAGATATCTCTAATTTATACATATATCTGTAAATGTATAATATGAATTCTATTTATATCCATTATTATATTTAGTCCAAATTGTTTTATAATTTAAAAAATGTTTACGTTTATCTTTATTTAAAAAATGTATAACTTATTATTCAACTTTATTTAAATGTAAATCACCAAAGAGAGTAATAAAGATTGAAATATTTTCTATAATTCTTAGTACACACCTTAGTTTTGAGCAACATTACTATTTGGATATCCTTACGTAATTAATCATCAATCCGCATTCGTGAATATCTAATTTTCGTAGATTAATGCGCGACACCCGGAACGATCGTACCACACGTTCGTCTCCCTCCGCAGTCGCCGAGCGAATGCCGAAGTGATGACGTAGTCAACGTAGTCATCGCGCCGCGCTCCCCCCTTCCCTTGCTTGTCGCCGCGCGACTCTTCCCCTCGCTTTTTGCCGGGCGCCGTTTAGATTATACCCAACTACTGCGTATGAAAAATATTAATGGTTTATTCAATTATTCGCATTTTGACAAACGGGTCGTACATTTCGCACTTTGTTTTGTGACATTTCTAGCCCTCGTTAAATCCTATATTATAATATTTGTGCGATTTTTGTAAATGTAATCAATACTAATAAAATTTGCATGCGAGGAGTATTTTTGATATTCTAACATTATGTCCCTATTTTTATTATTCTTTTAAATGATTCACAAATAATTAAATAAAGGTTAATATTCTATACATTCTTCATAAAGATACATGCAAATTTTATTAATATTGCGGAACAATTTGCTCTAAATTTGCGCTAAAATGCAGCTTTGGCTAAAAGTATTAAATATCTTGTCAATCATTATTTAATTTTTTCAACTAAAAAATTTATGACACTATATTATTGTAAATTATTCTGCGTTTTAAAAATTCTTTAAATTTACGTGTAATGCCAATCGTTGCTCGGTAAAATAATTACGACTTATTGAAAATAAAAAATATATAATGAATTTCAGAATTTAAAATCTAAAATCGTAAGAATAGGTAAAAAACTGATAAAATACATATTTTAAATAAAATAGTTATTTAGTATTTATTATTTTAAATAACTACACTTTTGACTTATTTTTTATTTAGGTGTTTTAAATAAATTTCCCAAATATTTTATATTTTTTAATTATTTTAAATAACTATTTAAATAACTCAGTTATTTTACTGAGCCATGATTGACATTATATGTAAATTTCAAGAATTTTTAAACATAATAATTTACAGCAACAGCAGTGTCATAAATTAATTTTTTAGCTGAAAAAATTAAATAATGATTGACAAAATATTTAATACTCTTAGCCAAAGCTGTATTTAGCGCAAATTGTTTCGCAATATTAATAAAATTTGTGTCTTTATATAAAGGATGTATAGAATATTATTAACCTTTATTTAATTATTTATGAATCATTTAAAAGAGTAATAAAAATTGAGACATAATGTTGGAATATCAAATATATTCCATGCACGCAACATAAATATTGATTACAAGAACCGCGCAAATATTATAAAACAAGACTTAACAAGGGTTAGAATGCTACAAAGTAAAGCGCGAAATGTATGACAATACTCGTTTGTCAAAATGCGAATAATTGAATAAACCGTTAATATTTTTCATACGCAATAATTAATTATAATCTAAACGACGCCCGGCAAAAAGCGAGGGGAAGGGTCGCGCGGCGACAAGTAAGAGGAGGGAAGAGTGCGGCGTGGTGGTTGACTGACTACGTCATCACTTCGGTATTCGCTCGGCGACCGCGGAGGGCGACGAACATGGCACGATCGTTCTGGGTGTCGCGCATTAATCTACGAAAATTAGATATTCACGAATTGATGATTAATTATGTAAGGATGCCCAAATAATGTTGTTCAAAATTAAGGTGAGTATTAAGAGTTATATCATGTTTATTACTCTCTTTGATGATTTCCATTCAAATAAAGGCTAATAATAAGTTATACATTCTTCAAATAAAGATAAACGCAAACATTTTTTAAATTATAAAACAATTCAGACTAAATATAATAATGGATATAAATAGAATTCATTTTATACATTTACAGATATATGAATTACAGATATATGAATTAGAGATATCTAAGAGCGGTATTCATAGTCAGAGCTTATATTCAAGATTGTCCTAAGTAATGTCTTAAGACGCTAATACGGCCCTCTGATTCGTAACTTCTTAAAATTGTACTTAAGTCTTGAAATAAGCCGATCTTGAATATAAGCTCTGACTATGAATACCGAGTTAAGATATAGATGAGTTGTGTGTAACGAATTTAAGAACTAAAATGTAAATCGTATAATAAAACATCGCGTAATATTCATCGAAGAATACGTAATAAAACATAATAAAATGAGTAGATTATTTTACTAATTTTGTAATATACGTTAACAGTAATATTTCGACAGTTAGATGATCAGCGCACGACCTTGAAATGGGGGTACGGAGTGGCATGGAGCGCGTCATGTTTACGCGTAGTTACCGTACAGTCATTGTCTTACCGAAGCTCGTACAGGCAAGTACGCGTGTCGCGTGCCGCGTGCCGCTCTTCTTTACATTCCTTTTTGAAACGTAATCGCGAAAAATGTTAAATATAATGCGAAACTTTATGAATAATTAAGCATACTAGCAATCGTATTATGTGAATATTCATAAAATATAACTGTCGTATTATATCTAGCATTTTTACCGATTATATTTTTCAAAAAAAAAATGTGAAGAAGAACAGCACGCAACACGGCTACTTATCTGTACGAGTGGTATCACACACGAGTCATAAAAACGCAATGTTAATATGAATACTCTCATGCAAAAAAGTCACAATTCCTGCTTTCACAATTAATACAGTTTAACAATTTTATTAATTTTTTGTTTTTGTGCACCTTTCGTTATACAATCCGTTTAAAAATTAACCGTAACTTTGGAATTATTTATCGGTAATAAAAGAAAGTTCTCTTTTTTAATTCTTATTTCATTCTAAATTTTAATCATATCTTACAGACATCATCTATGTACAAATAAAAAGATTCAGCTCTTTTATCTGCTCTGATTTTATTTCACGATGATAACGAATTGCAAACGTGTTATTCGTTTCTAAAAATTAACCGATAGCATAGTAATATAGATAATAGCTATATATTATGTTTTTCAGATTATCTTCCTTCTCTCACGGGTACCCTTGACGTGGTGAGAGGACTTAGTACCCAGAGGTATTTACACGAAAAGAATGGTTTTTCTCAAATATTAAAAAATTTTCGGATCTATCTGAATGATATTTCTAGATAAATTTTTAGATACTTAAGTAAAATCATTCTTTTTACGTAAATCCAACGATGGGGAAGCTAACGTACTCTCGTCGTCGATTTATTTGAAAATGAACGAACCGCAACCGGTTTGTCGCGTCGCGCATTTGCATCGGGTGTGCCGTTTAAGTTATCGGACTTAAGTTATAGTGTATACACTGTATAATCGCATGCGATTATAGTGTATTATTCGCGAGTGTTTTACGCGAGTGTCCTGTGCGAGAGGATGTCAACTTTATTCTAAGAGGAGGAGGAGATCTGGAAGAAGCATCATCCAGCGGCAGAGCAATCTTGCGATAAATATTTTTTTTTCTTGTGTAAAATTAACCTTTTTTGCTTGCTTTTAAATCATTTTATTTAATAATGATTTAAAAATTATTGT
>NW_017259255.1:1362530-1365324 GCF_001594045.1 Atta colombica | reverse complement strand
TAATTTTTAAGTAATTCTTCTTTTATTTAAATTAGATAATACATTAAAGAATAATAAGTTAAAAAGTTATTGCAATTTCATTAGCAAAATAAAATAATTAGATATAAAAATAAAAAAATAATTTAAAGATAAATTAAAGATACACTTGCAAAAACGGATTATTAATAAATTTATTAGTAAGTCATTTGTTTTATGGATGAGTATATTTACAAAGAAAAGGACCGCCGATAAAATTGGAGGATGGTGGAGGATCTCTATAACTTGTTTTTACTAAATTATATCTTAAATGGACAATATATGTTTAGAAGAGATTGAATTTATTAAATATAATTTATTAAAAGTCTCTATCTTGTTAATAATTATGGAAACTTTGACATATGCTAGTAATATATACTAGTCGGCACGCTTCTGTCCTGAGGATTTAATATAGAGACGAACCATACCTAATTTGGACGATTTTATCGATAGTGTTAGAAAATATATGTAGTCACGTAGTTCCTAAAATAAAAATGAATGTACAGGCGATTTCGACTATAACAGGAAAAAGGCCGGCATGATCTCTTTTAGGTTTCTCTCTGATGTAACTAAGAGAAAACGCTATGTGATTAATACCCACATTTCTACCAACGTAGATTAACTTTAATCTCGATTCAACTTACTCTTCGTCTTTTTCTAATCTTTAGACCTAGAAAAAGATGAAGAGTAAGCCCAGAATCAGCCTATGCATTGAAGATTGAGATTAAAGATTAAAGATTGAAATTTCACCAATGAGAACAAAGAAATTTTGGCTCCTTTTGTTCTGATTGGTCAAACTTCAATCTTTCAATCTTCAATCTCATTCTTCAATGCGTAGTCTGATTCCGGCCTAAGTTGAACCGAGATTAATTTATATTGGTAAAACCGAGCATAAGAGTAAGAAACTAGTAATACGGTACTAATTTATTTTTAATTAATTTCGTGAACATGTATATATGTTTAAAATTAATTAATAATATTTGATTTTCATTTAAAACTAATTTTAATATTATCATTCAAATTTGATTATCAATATAGAAATGATATATGATGATGAACTGCAGAGAAAAAATTGTAATTTTTCGGCAATATGTAACTTATATAAGATATTATAACATTAAAAGTATATATGCTTATTTATACAGCATTTATATAAAAAAATCACGAATTTAATAATGTATTGTCGAAATATTGATGTTAATAATTACACATTTTTATTAATTCTCGGTATCATCATCGTTCTCTAATTATGCCCGAGCCGACGGACTTTAATAAATATATCATCGGTAATGAATATCAAGCGACAATTTCGATCGCGTGACAAATTTGATCTATTTTCGCTGAAAATAAGCATTAAGCATCAGCATGAAAAGGCACCTTTAGGCTTAGATTTATTACTAACCTAACTAACCTAACTAACCTAACTTAATCAGGAGCAGATTTGTTGTGTGTCGCTATTGAAGTATGTATCGCACAGACATGTATGACAATGTCGTATCAAGACTCCGGTTTTTCGACGATGTATGATCGTCAGGACGACTATGATCTCGATGAAGACAATGAAGAGTATTTGGAGGAGGATCGAGATGCCGAAGAACAAGATGAAAGTGACGAAGGTACTAATAAAAAGAAATTATATCCATCTGCATGAGGAGTATTTTTCCTGCATGATTTCATGTTCTTAATTTTTAGAGTTATACCTTCCCTATAATATATATTAAGTAATATGTATGTGATACAAATAAAGTAATATGTTGAAGAATATTTGTAAAAATTAATAAATTTTTTTAGATACCGAAGAGGCGAGTGAAACTGATATGGGAAAATCTGAAGAATATACGGAAATCAAGGAACAGTAAGTCTGCAAAGTTATTATACATGAATTTATTAATTTATTTATTTACACTGAAAATTATATTTGAATGTGCAATCTTTCAGGATGTACCAAGATAAATTAGCTAGCTTGAAAAAACAACTGCAGCAATTGAAGGAAGGCACGCATCCTGAATACAATCGTAAACTAAAACGACTAGAAGCACAATATAAGGAACGGTATTATTTATAATTTCTTTTTATCAATGCGATTATTCATATGAAATTTTTTCTAATTGAGATGTTATCTTTGCTAGACTGAGACTGAATATAGTTTATCGGGATTATTTGACGGAATGGGTTGAACGCGATTATATATCTGAGAAGAAAGCAGCAGCAAAAGAATTTGAAGAAAAAAAAATTGATCTTAAGGAAAATCTACTTACTGATATGGAGGAAAAACGAAAAATGATTGAATCAGATCGTCACACAATGGAACTTACTGGCGATTCTATGGAGGTATTAGAATTTATTTTTAAATTACTTAAATAATACACAACACGCGCACACATATATACACGTATACAATATACATAGTGTTTCTAAATGAATGTGAAAAATTTTAGATCAACTTTTGTCAAAAATTAAAGAGGTTTTTGTATAAACATATGTATATATACTCCTATATTCCTTTCTGAAGAGTTATATATTCCTTAAAAAGGTGAGGTAAACATTAAGTTTATTTTTTTCAAATTTTGGATAAGATACAAATGAAAATGATTAGAGTAACAATGATCAAAATTATTTAGTTTATTAATAAATTTTTAATGATCTACAATAAAGATCTCTTTTTGAAATATAATAAGGAGATACTTATTAATATTATAAAAAAATAAAACTTAATTTTTATCCTTTTAAAGAACTTAAAAAGGGCTGTAGAGATATGAAAATTATATGAAAAATTCTT
>NW_017259255.1:1357174-1362430 GCF_001594045.1 Atta colombica | reverse complement strand
ATATATATATATATATTTCTTATTGACATCATTCTATTTTATAATTAGGTAAAGCCTGTAATGACGAGAAAATTACGCAGACGTCCCAACGATCCAGTACCTGAAAAAGTAGAGAAACGGCGAAAACCACCTCCTGCACAATTAAATTACGTATTGGACGATAAAGATATCGAACTTGATTTAAAAGCAATCAATCGTGCGAAAGCGCCGACCACTATTCGCAAACCAGGTGCTCAGTACTTGATATCTTAAAATTCACGATTCAAAATACTATAGCAGAATATCTTGGAAAAATTTAAGTAATGAAAATCTATGACTTCTTTATT
This sequence comes from Atta colombica, assembly GCF_001594045.1. Lineage (NCBI taxonomy): Eukaryota > Metazoa > Arthropoda > Insecta > Hymenoptera > Formicidae > Atta > Atta colombica. The sequence goes on along the minus strand of NW_017259255.1, from coordinate 1,362,104 downwards.
TCTTATAATTTGTACAAAAATTTACAAAATTTTGAATAGTTACAACTTTTATGCTGTGATTACGATGTTTAGCATTTAATTTTTCCAGAACTATAGTATTGATCCTTGCGAATTTTATGATACTTTGTACATAAATATAAAGAAGCGAATATAATCAATGTAAAAAACTAAGAATAAGAAATAAATTTTTTAGTTAATACACATTTTTTAGTTAATACAACTGTATTTACAGTAGTTTTGCCACATTACAACGCGGTAAATATTCCATCACAACATATATCACAGCCGCCTGAAACCCCATTGGTTGAAACTCGGATAGAAGACGGGAAATTATTATATGAGCGAAGATGGTACCTTTGATTTATTTCTGTATTACTTTATATTCAATACTTGAATTCTTCTTAAATATAAAGGAATCCTTTCGTCGAATTTCATTAAAGGTTTCATCGTGGTCAACCTGTCTATGTTGAAGGCAAGGATCTTAATAGGTTCGCAGCTAATATTTCTGCAATTGGCACCGAAGCGGTAAGTGTTCAAAGCATTAAATAAATCGTGCATCATCGCAAGATATTAATTTTTTCAGATTTGGGTGAAGAAAGTAACGGACAGCAGCAAAGTACGCATTTATACATCGCAGTTGAGTCGTGGAAAGATCTCTATCAAACGACGAGCTTCCTAATCAACTTCTTTATTATTCTTGATATCTATTGTTAAACTTGCGACACATCACACTTATTGTTTCTACTTAAAGCAATATTTTTCGGCATTAAATCAACAATTTTTACACTACTGGTTTTTTGCCACCAGTAAAACCATGCTTTTTGATGATATCGTACTGTCATGTAGATCCAAACGAAGAAAGATAGGATTAATAACGCCATCATTGATAGTAAGGAATAAGTAGTCCATCGCGCGGGTGGAAAATTGTCGTAATTAGTCATAGCGTAAAAATCGGCAGCCACTACACAGATGTAAGAACACGCAATGGTCACTGGTGTCACTATAAGACATCTTAGTAGATCGGCTTTCACGTTGCGGACATACATCTGATCGCTGTGATTCAGGCATAACCAGATTATAACAGACCGAAAAACCTTATAACGAGGCGTGCGTTCCATGCGGAACTCGTGACCGCACAATTCACAATTATTTCTATTGCTTTCTTCTAACCACCGTTCCAAACATTTTAGATGGATCGCGCCCATTGTTCCCTAATCCCAATTGTCATTATTATAATTATATAGTATTGTGAGATATGGACATATTTTTCAAATGTATTTGATTGAAAAAATTAAGTCATTTTAAATTAAAATATTTATAATTTATTAAAATAAAAAAAATTAAAATAAAAGAGAGAGAAATATATAGAGCTATTTGAATTTTCAATATCCCGGATCTTCAAAAATTTTCAATTTTTAGTTTTCCTAATTATTGTGTATAATCGAATTTTTACACTCTATCCTCCCGAACCTTACACTTGCATGGATACATAATAGGTAGTTCTTGATTAGGATCATAACAAATACGACAGTTTACGTCTTCCATCGAATCGCATGATAATCGATTTCTTTTTTCTGATGTAACATCTTCAAATTCCGATTGGTGTATGTATGTGTGTAATGATTTCTGCTCCAATTCTGTTTCTATTTTTGAAATTATGCTATCCAAAATGTCAGTTATCGAATTGCTTTTCTCAATCATTACGAATGAAATTTTTGTACAAAATTTTTATAAACAAACAAACTGCATGAAACATAAGACGAATGTGTCATATAATTCATAGATGTGTTGGAAAAGGAGATTAAAATAAGGAAAATCCTTTATTATTGTGTGTATAAAAATTTGTATTATATTATAGTGGATACAGTTGAGTTAGTCGCGTGAAATAATCTTAAAGAGCCATGTAACTATATGTGCATTTTATAATTAATGAGTAAACTATAAACGAATGTTTGTCACTCCGCCATCATGTCCACACTGAGACAATCTTCACCCATATTACTAGGCGATGTCTCAAGTTCTCCAATTTCATTCGATTCACTAAAAATTGGTTATTTTAATAATTTCATTTTTATTAAAGATCCAAAAAGGGATAAAAAATATTTATTAATAACAAATAAACTTACCTGTCCAAAGAAGGATCATTACTAAACATCTCTGTTGGAACTGTAGGTGGTGCTTTCTCTGGCACAAGTTCCAGATATGTCTGGCGAGATTCCAAATGTCTTTCTACTTCCTCAGGTGTCATATGTCCGTCAGACATCAAGGACATTGGAACCAAATTATTCGTGGATTGTACCTGAAATAAAAAAAATTCATATTATAATCTTGTAATAAAATGTAATTTTTAAACATATTACATGAAATATATAAATGTATTTACTATAGGTGTGTTGTTCGTTTTAGCAACTTTTGGAGCACTCCTTTTCTTCTTACTAGTGCTGAGTGGTTTTGTGACCATAGACGAATGATGAGAAGTATGATTATTGATATTCATCTCAACTTTTTTTCTAAAAATTACGTAAATTCATATAATAAACAATGAATAAAATTTATGCTTTATAGATTTATATTTTCTTTTTATATATTATATATATTGTTAATATACAAAATTACCAGATGTCTTTTTACTAATATATAGAATCTGCGGAATATTTTAAAATAAAAATCCTATATAAAAATGACAAGATTATATTTTTCAAATTATAAATAATTAAAGTTGATTATTATAGCAGCTACAATTAATACACTCAAGCATTGTATATTGCATAATAATGTCCTTATGTAAGGACTCAATTATCAAATATTGATATAATTAAGGTGTTTACAGTAAAATTAGCATAAATTCAGTTTCCTTTGAAGTATTAATGGCTCAATAAGATATCAGCTTATTTTAAAAATTAACTAATTAAGAAAGTATTATAATCTCGACATTTATAAGAATCTTGTATATGAATTTTTTTTCCTATAATGTTCCACAGAATCTGCTGATGAAAGGATATCCAATAATTTAGGAACATCCTATATGATAATAAATAAACATTTCAACATAGCTTCTTATTGGTTTATGATAAAGTTTCTTTTATTTCATAACCTGATTATTATATAATTTTCTTACCTCTTAGAATTATCAAGACGAACAACTTCTTCATCTGATGAATCAGTTTCATCGCTTTCACTAAATGATGCATCTACTTTTTCATACTGCAGCAGGCGATCTAATAGGAAACTTTTATCTCTATTCACCTTGAGCAGTTTCCTTTGTGTAGAACGCAAAGCTTCTTGGAAACATTCATTCTCCTGCAACATAATACATATTTTATTATGAAATAAATAATATAGACAAATATTAGATATTGAAATGTTCCTTGCATACATAAATCAAAAATTTCAGCTTCCTTTTGAGATTGCGATACTGGTCCTTATAATTAGGCACTTCTTCCTCGGGACTCTCCTCATCGTCTTCTTCTTCTGCATTGTTGTTGGCAATGGATCTGCAATACCATCCTTCCAACATTGATCATCTGCAACTATAAAAAAAAATTGCTTTTTTAACTGTCAACACTCATAGAAACACTTCTTTGAATAAAACTTGTTTATAAAATTTCACACTACAATACACAAAAACTACATGTAGTAAATTACAATACACAAAAACTATGTATAGTAAATTATTAATAAATTAATAAATTTGACCAAAAAAGAAATTTATCTAGACATATATTTTTTATCAAAAAGAAATAAATGAATAGGCAATCAATACAAAATTAGGATATAAAATCAACAAAGAGTTCTTCAGAGACGCACTTTGGTTTCGTGCTGGGAGGTTAAGTCGCGTAAGAAACTCGTTAACTTATGCGTCAGCCGTTAAATTGTGCAAGGAAACGAATGTCGAGCTGTAATGAGCCGTAATATTATCAGCCGATTTTCTTTTGCACTCACTTGAAACCCCAGAACAATTTGTCGCACGTCGCAAGCGCTCGCGGCGGCCAATTATTGCGAAGATAAATAAGCTGTTTATGACTGGCTTCCATTCTGAACTCTTTATCGATTCCGTAGTAACTTCAGCGCCTTGCCGGTCGAACGGAAGCGCGCGTCGAATCATATCAGTGCTGTAAATATCAAGAAAAGAAAACATTGAGAGACATAATGAAATCCCTAGTAATTTGAAAAGTATTTTACATCAGAAGTTAAAATATAATTTTTTAATGAAAAAATTAATACTTTTTTATGTCATTATTATTGATAAATTTTTATTTTTACCATTTTACAGCCAGTTTATTTTTGCCATTTTACAGACGGATAACTATTTTTAAATAACTGACATTTTTTATTTCCATGATGACATGTAGTGAATTCGATTGGATGCACTCAATGCGTACTGGTGCATATTAAAGCCGTTGTACATAAATTGACATAAAAATATTTAATATAAATATAAAAATGGATTAAATCTCAAATCGAATGAAATTCTCAACACATCTCAATAAAAAATTTTTCATGCATGTAAATATGTATAACCATACATATATGGCTATGTATAAATATTCATAAATATATATAATTATATATAGATATATGAAATATGTCTATGCATGTCCATATACATACATCCTTCTTTTTTTTTGTAAAATTACTTTTCAATCTAATAAAAATAATGACAATAATAATGAAAAGACATTAAAAATAATTAAAAGTATTATCTTTGCATTATTTGTTTTAGAAGAAAATTGAAAAAAATGTAAAAAGATCGCTGATCAGTAAGTGATACTGTTTTTTTTGGCTAACTTTTGAATCAGTTCATCTCTTTTTTGAATTTTTTAAAATGTAATTATAAAGTCGTTCTTATAATTTCATCGCTCTTTCTTCATGAAGCAGAAATAGTTTTATATTTTAAATTACATATTACTATAAATTATTTTATAAATTA
>NW_017259255.1:1351393-1356977 GCF_001594045.1 Atta colombica | reverse complement strand
GGTCATAGAATTTTGATAGAAACTTATGATGTTGTTCCATCAATTAAAACACATATGAATATTGGTTCTGTCGATTCAAAATTCGATTCAAAACGTTAACTCTACTAAACTAATATATTATATAAACTAATATTAAATATAATATTTAATATAAACTAATATTAAAAGAATTAATTATTTATAGATTTTAATATGTCATTCAATATTGTTAAGATCGTTTCGAAGATGCGAATAAGCATAAAAAATTTGTTAAATTGCTAGTCAATTTAACTCGTGATATTACTGCGCTAATTTAATAGAGTTAGCGTTTTAAATCAACGAATCGAATTTTAAATTAACAGAATCTTTTGAATCGACAGAACCAATATTCACATGTATTTTAATTAGGATAGTTATTAGAGTTAAGTTCATTTCCACCAACGCAGATTAACTTTAATCTCAATTCAACTTACTCTTTGTTTTTTTCTAGTTCTAAAGATTGGAAAAAGACGAAGAAGTTAAGTTGAACCGAGATTAAAGAGTAAATCTACATTAACGAAAATGGACATTAGCGTTTCAAAAACCAAAAAATTATTTCGGCGCGCGTTTCTAGGAATTATATACGTAGTATATAAATTCACACAAGATCATACAAGCATTAAAATTCAGCTAGACCGTTTAAAGCTTTGATTTTTATAATATATGAGATATGTTTAGGACATTATACTAAATGAAAGTTTTAGAATGTCACTGATCTTATTAAATAAGCATTCAAAAATGTTTTAAACACCTTCACATTCTGATCCAAAGTCCTAAAAATGTCCGTCTTTAATCTGAGATCTATTTTTGAATTTTTCAAATATTTTGCCGCTAGATGTTATCGTTTCCCGCATTTAAAATTTAGTCAAGGTTTCTACATACCAATGTAAGCTCAAACATATCATAATTATTTATATTGGGTTTTCGTATGTACTTATAGTGCACGATATAATTGTATTTTTTTGCACTAACAAAATTATGAATACAATAATATTTTGTAAAATATTTTAATATTGTAAGTTCAACACTTTATCCAAGAAACATCCTACGATTGTTCTTAGGATATCTTTAGGGCATCTCTTGGAGATCAGCTATGCTGTATGGAAATAATAAGACTGTTCCAAGAATTTTACGGATGGACATAAAGATGAAAGAATTTGGTCACCTTGTGAACATAATGAGACATTTATCTGATAGTTCTCAGAACGTCTTCATGATGTTCCTGGACTATAATAGAACATCTTAAAGACATTTAACTGACAGGATGTTCACAGCATCCCTCTGCTATTAAGGGAATCTTAAAGTCTGTATGATCGACTACCAAAATTTTTGTTAACAATTACTTTTTCTTCTTTTATAGATTTAAAAATTCTTTTAGGATTAAAGTATACGCATTAATATATGTCTGTGAGGTGAAGTTTATCGAGAACAAAAAATTTTTCTTAAAATTTGAGTTTCAAAATTTTTGGTCATTCTCGGCAATAAATTCTATCTCACAGATACCGGATATCGGATATTTAGAAAGAATATAACATCGGATATCCGATATCCGGCCGGATATCCGGAAAAGCAATTGGTCAAGTCCGATATCCGATATTTTCCGGATATCCGTTCAGATTCTGGGAAAATGTTAAAAAAAAACTTGTAGAGAAAAAATTGGAATTTTGCAATAATGTAATAAGATAGCATTATATAGAATATACATACTTATATATAGTATTTATAGAATATTTATATAATAAAAAATCAACAGTTTAATGTTATAAAATTGCAACCGGATATAGATATTCCTGGATATTAATGATATCCGGTCGGATAGTAAAAAAATGCCGGATAAATAATATCGGATACCGTATACTTTTCGGATATCCGATTCATCCCTAGAAAAAACAATTTTATGTAATTTAGAAAGCAAATTTATTTAATTTATAAAGCAAAAAAAATGAGGATAGGCATTAATTAATAATAATATGAGAAAATTAATTAATAATAATATGAGAAAATTAATTAATAATAATATGAGAAAACACATAGAATTACAAATATTTATATTAAGAGTCAACTGTATGTTCAGATGAATATGAATTAATTAAATATTTCGATCCTACACTTTTCTCGGATCATTTTTCAATAAATAAAACGGTCTTAATAACTATAATTGATTACACGCGGATATATCAATTATTGTATTCAACTATTTTATAAATTGAAAAAATTATATTGGTCAGTATTCGATAATAATTGATTTTTATATTTAACACCTTTAAGTACAGTCCTTTAAGTACAGTCCTTTAAGTACAGTCTGAAGAATCATAATCCAACACACAGCTATCACACAGCTATAGGCACATACATCTTAAGGCATATACTTATATAAACTTAAGGCATATACTTATATTATGTTTAAAGTAAGAATAGACTATGATTCGAATAACGCTACGAAGGTGAAAAAAAAATGTGTCAACATTAATAATATATTATATTATTGGCGTTATATTTTATTGGCAAATGGAATCTCGTCAAATTTATCTCATAGGAAATCCGTTTTATTTTACAAAGAACAAATTAAATTGACTTGGATACAAAATATTGTAGAAACAATATAAAAAAATAAATTTAAATTTATTGATTTAGCTCTGTCTCTCATCTTTAAAATGCATTTTTGAAAACTTAATTCTCTACGATTATTTTTCGAGCTACTTAACTTTTTGTGAAATGTGAAAAAATTATAAACAATAATCTATTATACAAAGAATATCTTAAATAATACCATTAATCATATAGTGCTATTTCTGATAAAAAAACTGAGAAAAGTCCTACCATTTTGCAATATAAAAGTTATAAGAGATATTAATTTCTAAAGATTGCCAAATAAACAGAAAATAAATACATAAAATTAATACATGAGACAATTTTAATCTTTCAGTGTTCTTTGAAATGAAATATTTTGAAGATATTTCGTAAAGGATCCTTAAAGATATCTTAAAATTATTTATATCTTAAAATTATGCGTCGTTTTAGACATTTTTTGCTCATTGAGTAACCAAAAAAAGTATTGCGAAAATTGCAAAATGGTAGAGGTCTTTTTGATTTAGTTTTTTAGGAATAGTATTACTATAGATTATAGTGACTTATTTAAGAAACATTATACACACACACACACACACACACACACACACACACACACACACACACACGTGCGCGCACATTTATGTACAAAAAAAATAAATTATTCCAATAAAAGGAAAAATATATTTTTGTAAAATAAATAAATAAATAAATAAATATATATATATATATATATATATATATATATGTGCTATGTATACTATATGATTTTTCTTTATCGCGAATCGGTACTGTAAAATTATACATTTAATCTCTTCGAACCGACGGGAAACAATATCGATCCTGTGAAATTAGCACATGCGCCCTAAGGAAAATCTTTCAGTATCCGCGTGCGAGGGGTGAAAACACATCAAGCTCTCGTCTGAGAAATATCATTGAATATGAACAATCGATTCTCGTATCTATAATAGTATATTTTAATCCATAATAACGTATTTCTGCTTTGACGAAAATGAGTCCCGGGTTAGGTCGTGATCCTTTGCCATCGTACAACAGTACTTCTGTCGGTGAGTTCCAGAGAAAAAAATTCTTGCATTTGTAAGCGAAATTTATTCTTTCTTATTGATTAAAATATTCTTATTTGTTAAAAATATGTAAAATAAATATCTTCAATTTTTTAAATAAAGACGTAAAAACGTGTTATAATGAGGGTTGTTTGCCATATGAATGAAAGATGTTGCGCACGGTAAAAATATTGCCGCGTTTATATGAATAGAAAGTTTATGAAAAGTAATAAATCAAATTATTGATTCTTCTTTCTCCTTTTCAAGGAAACCCCGCACTCTGTTTGTGGCAACAGCCTCAACACATTTTATTCCAGTTGGCGAATTTTTGCTTCGCATTGTCATACTCGGCGCCATCCTCGAAAAAGGGAATTTTGTTCATGCATTCGGTGCTAATAATAGGTAAGTAATTAGTATAATTATTTAAATTATGGAAGCAATGAAAAGAAATATGTAGAAATATGTAGTGGTTTTATATTGTAAATTTTTATGTGGAACTAATTCTGTATACTATACATATAACAAATCTTATTAAAAAATATGATAGTTTCATTTTATTAAAATTCAATTAAATAAATTTCGCAGACAACACCATGTGTGTATGCGTGTGTTCAAAGTCGAGACATAAAACGTCTTAAAGATGTTTGTAAGACATCTTAAAGACATTTTAAAGATGTTTGTAAGATATCTTATGTCTCTATTTTAAACAAACCTATTAGCTATTTGGATTTTTTCTTGATTTCTTCTATTGTTCTAGGTTTCATGTTGTTATCGGGATGGGCTTGGCACGTGATCTGCGCACCAGATATCTTCTCCTGGAATTTCAGTTTTTTATTATTGAATATCGGTCAATTAGTATATATTATTTATCAAATGAGACCTATCAGATTTGATCCCGAATTGGAAGAAGCTTATCACACACTCTTCTATCCCTTCAAAGTAAGTTTTTTGGAAAAAAGAAGTTTTTGCAATGCACTTCGAGATTAATCCGCTTTTTCCTTTAATTTTGAATTTGCGTAGGTCTCACGAATACAATTTAAGCGATTAGTATCTCCAGAATTTGCGACGATAATGTCTCTTCATGCTGGTGAGGCGTATGCGATGCAGAATTTAACAAGAACAGACAGATTAGGCTTGCTACTCACTGGAAAGGTCAATGTCTTGAACGAAATCAACGGTTTTCTACATCCGATACTGCCATGTGAATTTTTGGATTCACCGGAATTCGAAAGCTCTCGAGCTTCCGTCGATGATAAATTTAAGGTATGATTTCAATTAATTTTTCATTTTAATTATTGAAATTTCTAAGTCAAATTAAATGTTTCAGGTATCCATCATAGCGGCAAGTTCTTGTAGATATTTGTATTGGCAACGATCAGCCTTGGAATATTTGCTAGTGAAGGAAACCTATCTTGCAACTGTTTTAACTACGCTAGTGGCACGGGATATCGCAACAAAGCTGTATGCAATGAATAATAAGGTACTCTTTTAAAAATAATTATACAAAAATCATTCATTATCATTTTTATTTTATAATTGAGTTAATATTTTATCATAAAGCTCTTTCTTTTTTTCTCTCTTTCTCTTTTTCTTTCTTTGCAGCTCGCCCACTTGCATTATTTTTTAAAATCATTTATCTCATTGTTATTTTTATTCATCTCATTCCTTATTTTATTTCGCTTTTGTTTTTCTTTTCTTTTTATTTTTTACTGTGTTTCTATCATTTTATTTCATTTCTATTTTGCTTTTATATTTGTTGTACACCTTCTCTTTTTTATATTTAATTTTTAGATTTTGTTATTTACTGATCGAATGTCATAACTATAATTTTTTCTTAATTTCAATTTATTTTGTATGTTTTTTTATTTATCTATCTATCTTTTATTAAATCTAATTGTTTATTTAATCTAATTGTTTCCATATATATATATATA
>NW_017259255.1:1350289-1351330 GCF_001594045.1 Atta colombica | reverse complement strand
TATTTTAAAAATAATTTTAATATGTAATAATGTTTATAATATTAATCATTTTTTTTAAATATAAAGCCTTTTTCCTATAATTTTATTCTTCAATCGTGTTTTGATCTTATTAAAATTTTAGATAATTAATAACAAAGGATCACATTTGGACATTCGTCTTCCTTCTATTAGTGCGAGCTTAGGGATCAACGGTAAGTATAGAAGTCCTTCAGTTTACAAGCAAATGCTGATCGCAAAAAAGAAAATCGACGTCTAACAATATATTTATTAACTAACAATAAGGCCAAATTGAACTCAAAGTTGCTTTCCTGTTAGGAAACACAGCTCCTACAGCATAAAAGTGCTTTGCAGCAACAATGCTAATATTACATGTTGCAGCAATATTGCAGCATTATTATAGCAATATTGCTGCAAGTTCTGTACTATATGAGAGTCGATTACTATATGAGAGTCGATTACTATATGAGGTCGTACAAATGTTGTTCTATCTTTGTTATTCAATAAATGTCAAGAAGAAACGATGTTTGTGTCCTTAAAAGGAATTATGTTTCTTAAAAGAAAAATAGCCTGCATTACTGTTTTATGTATAATAGAAGAAATTAAAAAAAAAAGGAATTATCTTTCTATATTTCGTGTTGTCTTAATTTATGTATATACAGAGTATTCTAAAAGTAACGATAAATCTTTTGCACAGAGATAGAAAAGACTAAATTGAAAAGAAAAGTCCTCTATCTGTTTTAGAATTTTCGTAATAATTAACAAGATATTAATTGCTAAAAATTGCCGAAAAATTAATAAAAAAAATTCTTAGAGCTCTGTGAGAAAAAAATAAACAATTTTCTTTTCTCTTGCAGATTTTATAAAATTGATAGTATTTTATAAAATTGATAGTATTTGAGTAAGAAATTATTGAAGATCAATTTTTGACAATTTTTAGCAATTGCAAAATGGTAAAGGACTTTTTTCTCAGTTTAGTTCATTCTACCCCTGTGTGAAAGATTTATCTTTATTTTTAGAATACCTTGTATATATATATATATA
>NW_017259255.1:1337587-1349594 GCF_001594045.1 Atta colombica | reverse complement strand
ATATATATATATATATAAATATTAATCAATTATCTCTCATTGAATGACCATTTATTTCTATTAATTTATTCAGTTAACAAGCAATCCAAGGAACGTGCAGCCAATGATTTGACGAAGAAGGGCGTACCGAGCATGGAACCTCTTCCAGAGTTGCCGTCCTGCGATGACTTAGCTTCCAGCGGTGTAGAGAGCTGGCTTGACTCCTCCAGCAAATATCACAGCTGCGAGATTGTTGACGAAGAATAGCATTACGCCAACTACTCGAATCACGAGAATTTAATGATGGATGACGCCGATGACTTCGAACACGATATACAGGCCTTTGATTACAAAAACGCGGAGAGCTGGCCGTCATCGTATGATGACTAGCAATAAAAAAAATAGCACACACCCTTTAATTTCCGTTTAATACACATACTTGTGGATTTTAATTTGCTAATATGAAGTTACAGATTTTTAATGTTAAATTATTCCATATTTAACTAACTTTTGATTTTCGTTAAAGCTAGAAACCATTATTACATTAAAACTTAAAGGATTATATTACATATAAGGATTCTTTTACTGATCGCAATATTATAATCATGATATTGTATATACACTGTAGATTTGTTGCCTAGCAACGAAATTCGCAACGAATTCGCACCTTTCAAAAAGCAGTTACATAATGTAAATTTAATACCATGTACATATCTGTAAATATGATATCATACGACGCTTTCAAAAAATGAAAATTCTAGTCTGTGAAACAGGAAACAAAACAGTGCTTACGAAAGTATTCTAAGAATTTTTGGAAAAAAACAAGCGTTAAATAAATCCAATGTTATAAGTAAATACATTATAAAAATGCGCCTATAATGTTTTTGTAAATATCGAAGTTGATCAAAGAAGCGAGTTTAGCAAAAATCTAGAATTTCTTACTTAAAAAAGTTTTTTACTAAAAATGTAAAAGAAATATCTACATATTTAATTAACTAAACTTCAAAAAATTATTTATAACAAAATAAATAAGAATATACTGATATTGAAAAGAGAATACTTCGTTAATTTTCTCATTGATTTCATTTTACACATTCATTCGTTATATCTGGATATTTCCAATAAAAATGTATCAAGAAGGAAAAATTATGATTAAACTTGACTCTTTTTAAAAATATTTAAATAAAATATTTAAATAAATTATATTTAAATAAATTATATTAATATTTAAATAAATTATATTAATAAATATTTAAATAAATATTATTATATGTTTGCATATTTATATTTTTTAATTATAATATTAATATAATTGTCAAATTTAAAAGTTATTTTCTTCAAAATGCAAAATTTTATTCTTTTATAAATATGTTTATCATGAAAAAGAATTAAATTTGAGCAGAGAAGAAACTATGTGTAAAAGGACCGAATAACGAATAAGGAGATAGAAAAATAGAAAAAGAAAGCATCATGGTTAATAGACCACACGAAAGAGTCTCGATTGAGACTTATTGTTAATAGTAGATGCTTTGGCCTCGAAAAGGGGGTTAACGAGTGGTGGTGCCACCTACGCGGAGGGCGTGGTGCTAGTTCCAAGGGTAGTTTAGTGTCGCGAGAGCCTCCAGAGGCGCGTCATCGTGTGGAGTGCAACCCCCCCAGTGTGCAGTTTCGCGCCCTCAGATCAGGGCTAAGAGCGAGAGGGACGCGCGCTTGAGCGCGATCGAGCGAGGGGGTTGAAGGTGGACAGGTGGGCAGATGAAGAGGGGAAGTGGAAAAAGGGGTGAGAAAAGCTTTGCGGGGTGACCAACAAGAGAACAAGGCTGACTGGCGTATTCTGAATGTGCGCGTACGTCGGCAAGAAGAGATTCCGCGCGGAGATGAGCGTACAAGTGGCCGTCTTTTGTGTTGCGTCCTCCCATCGATGAGACCGCGTTCCGCAAGTAGGATACCGTGGAAAGAGCACAAGAACATCATCACCGCCACCGTCACCATCGACAGGACGAAGGACACGCCGTCCCTGAGGACTGCTTTTCCTCGTTTCTGACGACAGTGACCATGGCGTCCAACCTGTCGTGTAAACAGTGCTCCAGTGAAGAATGCAACCCGTTTTCCAGACTGCAGATGTTGCCATATCCCTGCTGACAAGCGGACGGAATATCTGGTATGTTGAGGACAGAGGAAAGAAAGAGGAGGTGAGGGGAAAAAGATGCTAGCGCGCATTTTTGAGCAACTTTCAGTGAAGCTACCAGAGGAGAGAATACTGAGAGTAATGATCTCGCTGCTGAACTTGTGTATTACTATAGTCGCGCGGGAGATTCATAAGATCACGAATGAGAAAGCTGATGAGCATAATGTGTGATTGTTATTGATCAATAGCGTAATGAAAACATACATCTTGGATGCATAATTGTTGTTCTCGTAAGAGTTTCAGCAATATATATTGTTTATTCATTCAGATTGCTTTAAGCTTAATATAACAAAAGAATATAATATAAAAAAAGTTTCAGAAAAATTTTATATAGAGAGAGGGAAAATGGAAAAAGAAAGTGAAAAATAATCGCTATTGATTAAAAGTAATATTAGTTGCTGCATATTATGTCAGAATACATCTTTTTGTTTAGTAATTCTAGTTTTTTACGTAAGCAAGTTCATAGAGATTAATTCTGATAGTTCTGCAGCTGATTCAAGAACACCTGACATTAGGTACTTACAGGACTTATGAGATACCGAAAAGGATAATCTGTGTTTAGAGACTTTCGCGTGGGTTACAAAGAGTAATAATGATCGTTTGAGTTTGCTACGTTGTGTATTAGTCAGCAAAGTATAATTGGGTTATAAATGGAAAGTTGACGAGTTATCATTGTTGATGACAGATGAGAGTTTGTGCTTCGTAATGCTCCGTAATCAAATGATGACCTTTCTTTCATTTGTAACATATGTATATTTTTTAAGCTATTCTAAATTAATAGAAAGCTGAACTATTGCAACTCAAATTCAAAGATTAATTAAAATTTTTAATTTGTTAAGTAGCTATATATTAATTAATATTTAATCCTCTTAAAAACTTTGGTTTAAATTAATCAAAAAATAAGATTGTAATATTTTATAAACAATTTGAATATTTAAAATTGAAATAAATTGAAAAATAGATGATTTTTCATTTTTTTCTCTCTGTTATTTGCTTTCATTCTTCTTATTTTTTATATCTATATTTAAAAAATAAAAAATTTTTATTTTGAAAAATCATTTATTTATATTTAACTAAATTCTAATTAAAAAGGGGTTAAATAAGAAAAAAAAACGATGCTTATAATCGTTTATAATGATTTAATCATCAAAACTGTAATTTGCTTTAATTCATCGTATCTTCACAGTATCAAGAAACAAGAATGCAACGCTCGCTTTAGCTCTATAATAGTTAAGAAAAAAGTTAGATTCTCGCTGATTTGTAAATCGTTCATGATGTTTCAGACATCAGCGACTGGACGGTGAAGAAAGCAGAAACGTTTCATTAAAACAAATCACGGGAAACTCGCGTTAATTATTGTGACTTTACTTGTGATAATCTACATGATCGATCTATGTGATTCTTTTCTTGCGTAGTAAGCCTGCTTAAAAAAATAATCGGTCGTGATGGTGTCACGCGGAATGATGATCGTTCGCGTCGCGAATTCCGACGAGGACAAAAAGAGTTCAGCGCCTTCATGTTCGTCGCATACTCACAGTAGACTGAGGTGTATCATCTTACATTCCAAAAGACATATCGCTTATCCACCATAAGGTAAGGACTTAAAAAGTATTATTATGTAAATCATTAAAAATATAAATATTAATAATAAATATTAATAAAAAATATTAATAATAAACATATTAATAATAAACATATTAATAATTGAATATTAAAATGGCGCGATTCTACGACAAGGCTTAGAATATCCTATATATAAGCTGGAAATGATAAAAAAATGTGCCATTTTGCAAAAGTGAAAGGTCGCGTTACAATGAATTAAACACTCTTTTCAACAATTAAGATCTCTATCTTATATGTTATAATCTCTCTAATCGGTCGCGTTCACGCTGTCTCGACGTAAAAGAAATTAATTGTGACATGCGATGCTAGAACATTTACCTGTTGCTTTACGTTCGTGCAAAGCAAACGACGAGATTGTAAGTAAGTAACCGTTAACTTTGCAATTCGTAAGAATTCTGCGTGTAAAAGCGAAATGAAGTTTAACCTTCCAAGTATTCGAGGGGAATCAAAATGAGTAATTTTTATAAAAAAGAATGCTTTCAATTCTAAGTCACATAATCAGAAGCTTAACATGGTGGAAATAGCAAATAAAATTTATAGTAATATAAACATTATTTATAGTAATATAAACATATATATAAAATTAAAGATTTAATTAAACGAATTAAATAATTGTGTAGTTATAATTTATAATTTAATTTATTTCATATCAGCAAGAAAATATTTTCATTATTGCAGCTATTATACACATTAATACACATTATATTCTGAATGATTTAACATTTCGCGGTAAAAGTGTAGCTACTGCGTATATACATATTATATATATACGTGTATGCAACATTTTGAATCTCATGATATGACGCAGCGCTCATATATGTTGATACGTGCAGCTGTATCATATAAGCCTCGTGTCAATATTTTTCATTTTGGACAAAAACACACTTGCAAATTAAATTTCAGATATCGCATTTCAACAAAACGGAGACTCCGTAGTCGATTTGTCGATACACGTGTGTCACAGTATATAGCAGCCTTTAAGAAAGAGGGTTGCATGTAGCAGACCGCGTGGTTCCTCCGTTGCTGTCGATATAGGCAGATGTAGGGTCGATAGCCCTCCCTTCTCGTACGGCGCTCGCGCCAACCCCACGCGCCACATTATAGACAGCGGCTGGCTGTTTACTGGAAGAGTAAATGTTACCCCCCATCGAAGAGCTTTCTATTCTACCGTAACCTTCGGTCTCCACAGTCCGGAGAATTAACTCACTCTTGTTTTATTTAAACAATATTTAAAATCATTCTATTAAGGATACCGTACCTCGATATCGTTTTCTCTAGCAAATTTCATTACATTGTTCTTATGTATATTCATTTTTCTTCTCCTTTGAATTTAAAAAGAATTTATTTTTCACTTTATATGATAAGCAGCTTTGCGATTTACAGGAATGCGAATTTTACATTCAGCCGGGATGATTGAGTTTTATTGCTTGATTGATTGTGATTAGCCTTTCTATTGGTTTATAGTGAATTCGATTCGCATTCTACACACCGGATTACTGCGCATTAAAAAGACTACTTTATACAAAGTATGTAAATGCAGTAAATGCATAATATAATCAACTTTGACAATCAAATAATACATTTTATATATTTTATTAGTAACGTGACAATATCATTACTGGATATTTAATTTTTAAAATATTTATACGTTTTTGCATTAATTTTACTAATTTTATGTATAGCAGTTTTTAATAGAGATGCATCGGATATTTGGAAAATATCCGGTATCCGGTATTATCCACTTCTTTTACTATCCAATCGGATATCATTAGTATCCAGGAATATATCCGGTTAAAATTTGATATCATTAAATTGTATTTTTTTTCTTATCCAAATGTTCTAAAAGTAAGTATGCATATTCATGATGCTATAATATCTTATATATTATTGAAAAATTACTATCTTTTTTTATAGGCTTTTCTTTTTTTTAGAAGAACACATTTTGTCAAAATCCGATTGGATATTCAGAAAATATCCAAGAAATCCGATCGGATATCCGATTCAAAGAAATTGCCTTCTTAAATATTTGATTAGATAGCGGATATCCGATATAATTTTACGATTCGGTGCATCTCTAGTTTTTAATATACACTAGTGTAGTGTAACTCAAGCAACCGAATTTGCTATTAAGAATTTATATGTCACATCTAAAAATAGTAAACTAAAAATATAAAAATTTTATAGATTGTTCTATTATTACGAATATCTATTATTACGAATATATTCAAGAATACTTTTTCTTATTAGTTTAAAAATCTTATTATTTAATTTTTTTGTTTGTCTTGGTTCTTACGTAAAATCGTTTTTATATGATGAGAACATTAAGAATTAAATAAAAAATTTTATATAATAAAACAATAATATTTATTAATAAAACAATAATAAATATTTATGCAAAAGTTTATTTGGATCAGCTTATTAAAAGTGATTGACTTATTGTAAAACTGCAACAAAATATGGTCGTTTTGTTATAAAATCATTATAAAATATTAGAAATAAAGATATTTATTGTTTTGTTCTTTGTACTTAGCTTCAAGAAGTATTCATAGAATAATATATCAAAATTTGTGTAATAGTATTGACTGATATCAAAGATAGAGCATGGGCTGTTCATTCGTATCTAAATAGTATAATATTAAATAAAATATTCAACAAAAATAAAAAAGAGGGAGCGTGAAGACGACTAAACTTCTTCTCTTTCTAATATTGCGATTAATTGAACAGAAAGAGATAGAAACTGGTCATTTTCGCAACCTATCACTTTCATTTTTATTGATCACTTTTATGGAACAGTCCATGCTTTTTGTATTTGACTGATACTAGCTTATTTTAATTGATTGTTTGACTGATACTTTTAACTGATATCGCACAATCAAAATATTCTGATATTGAAGGATTTCGATTAATGATGCGACAAAATGATAAAAAGACAATGCGCTCTGCCACACACAATTGTGACTTATAAAATAATCACGTACAAGACAGAGGTCAAGAAGTCGCGCAAAACTATTTACATGCGATGGACTCGCTCACGATAAGCTTGACGGGGGCAACAAGTGTCCCGGCGTAAATCCAAGAGCAAGTCCAACGTGCTCCAGTGGAGACCTTGACTCGGCAAACATTTTTATAAGAATCAAGATTTATTTGCATTTGTTAACACTGTTTCATAAATTATTTTTCTTTATTATTAAATTTAAAATATAAATTCAGCTCAATTAAATTTCCAGTAAAACGTATTTAATTATCATAATAAAATCGATCTCATTTTTAGATTTTTTTTCTTATTTTAATTAAAAGGTTGAAACGAAAAAATTTTAATCAATGACTATTTTAAATTAATCTACGCATAATTTAATCAGACTATCTGAAACTTAAAATTTATTTATCTGCTAATCATTTTTTATGAACTTCCAAATAATATTGAATGCACCGACAAAATTATAGATTTACAAATAAAAAAAATGTGCAGTGGATACAATGCTAAAAAATTACAGGACGTTTTAGTGTTCGAAAGTAGGCGATTCCATTTCTATGTAAAGTAAGTAAACGAAATAAGTTAGGCAATCCCATCGACATAAATTGGATCGACATAAATTGTCCGATCAAACACCGCACTGTTGAACCTGTCTCTGTCTCATGCTTGTCGGCTTGTTTCGGTGAAAATCGAGGAATTGAAGGGCGAAGGGTTAGCTTCCAACCCTACGCCAGCCTTTAATCCAATTCAAAAGCTGTCCGACAAACCGCCGCTGTCCATCGTAAAACGAATCGAGAAAGATAGAATGTGTCCTCTCGGTAATTCTAGATCGATTCTAGAATGGTTACGTGACACCGGAACGATTACGTGACACTATTGTATTTTAGTCACCCTTCTAATCTGCATTTTTATACAGTCGATCGACTTTGCAACGTTTTTGAATTTCTTAGGTAATAGAATAAGTGAATAACCGAATAATTTCTTCTCATTGAAATTTTCTCTTTTAACCCTAAGTGTACACACTTGTTTTTTGCACCTTAGAGCTACACACTGGAGTTCCTGGGATCCCATCCATATTTGTTACCATAACTTCTGTTAAAATGGATATTTCAATTAATTTTTTTTTCAATCAATGAAGAATTAAGGAACTTAATTAAGGAACTAGCTTATCATGTGTAAAAGTTGATAGAATTAAGGAACTTCGAAATATATAAGTTCAAAGAAAAAGAAAAATTTAGAAACACGAAAAAACCTCGATTTAGAAAATTGTGCTGGAAACCCCAGTGTGTATACAGCTAGGGTTAATATAGAGATGTATATGGAAAGTTCCATTTATGCCTACTATTAAAATGTTATTGTGTGCAAAATTAAAATACTTATGATTAAAATTAAACTTTCTGCAATTAAACTTCATTCATTTTCTAAAAATATTCTAAAATTAATAGAACCGACGTTTCCTATACAAGCTGACATCTTCGAGGTCGGAACAAAGTGGCGAACGGAAGTAAAATCGCAAGGAAGCGATTGTCGTCACGCGAGCCATATCTTTCCCGTCGACAAGATTATTTTCATATTTTCAGGAGACCCAATTTACATACGGACTCACGGTATGAGCAATAAAAAAGAGTATATACATTGATTTTCTCGTTTTTTTTCCCGATACGTTATCGACGCTAATTTGTTGGCTGGAATTGAAGGAAGCCAATTAACCTAATTTAAATAAAAATACGATCGACATAAAAATATAAAGTTTCAACGTCACATGTGCAACGTATTAATGGACCTTTTGAAATATCATTATTCTACTATTTAGTTATTAATAATGTTTGTCAGCTTTAAAATTAATTTTAAGTAAAATTATTTATTGTTTATTAAATTTTAAAAAAAGATTAATACACATTTATTCAAATATGATATACAATTATTTAAAGTAGTCGACATAAAGTCGAGATAATTGTATTGTGCATAGAACTCAAAATTAAGTTATTACATACTTTTGTCAAAATTTTAATCCTGTCATAGTAACTATTTGCACGATTCTAAAAACTCTTCTCGATATTTGATTCATGGCTTAAAAATTAAATGTCGCGCGAGTAAAAATTCGAAGCGTCGTAAAGTCAAGCTGCACACGTTGCAGGGAAGCTTTTAAAACCTCACATAAATCACCACACCCTGTTATGATGTCACGTGATTTACCCTGACCCAGCCGAGCCCATGCAGAACTCGCGAATAAGTCTTCTGGGGCGATAGTGAGTACGGCCAGTCACGAAAGCTCCGCTTTCGTGCTTAATTACCATACAAGCTCTAAGTCGATACAGAGGCATGAGGACCTTGAAACTTTTCGGCCGTTCATAAGAAGTATCTTCAACAAATTCGTTCGTTTCGTAACGCATTATCGCTGAGACGTCATTATGGATTAATCGCTACAAGAATATATCGATGCAGATAACATCGAATTTTAAAATCTCTCAAAAAATGGAAATAAATTAAAAAATTTTATTTTCAAATTTATCATTTTAATAATGTTTCAAGGGCATTCTTATATTTTATATATTATCTTAATACATTCTACAGAAATTTTATCGGACATTCTAATCACCGCAAATTCTTTTCTTATTTAGAGAGAAATGAAATTTTAATGTACTGTAAATAATTATCTACATGCACGAAAGCAAATCTATTTTAGGCTGCTTCGCAAGTATAACGTTAATAATTTCTACATATTTGTTAATTGAATAAAAAAAGAAAAATAAAAAGTGTAACATTTATACTTTTCATAAGTGTTATAAACATATATAACATATATAATATTTATAAAAGTAATATTTTTTCTTCTTTTACAATTCATGAATATTTAGTTATTAACTTTACATGTACAAAACAGCATACAATAAATATATTTGTTCTTTTATATACATAATTATTTATAATATTAAAATTCTAAATAAGATTAAATTTTGTGCGGTGATTAGAACATCGTATAAAATGTCTGTAGAATATATTAAGATAATAGGAATAATCACATAAGGTATAACAATAGTTGATAAAATCTACAGTTAAAATCTCGCTCGCAAAGCCGATTATCTAGTTATTTCGCGTTTCCTTTCGCGAGGAATAGTTCACGTCATGGCGAGATTAAAGCAAAAGAATATGAAGATAGGATCAAACTTGTATCGCGGTGCGACCTAAGCTGCGAATTAGGATTTGCATAACGAAATGCACGAGCTGCCCTTGCAGAAGGCAGACGTTAACTCTTTAGAGATTGCATAAATGTAAAATCAAGTTAATGTGTTTAGGAAATCTCTCAGGCAAAACTAGACCATATCAGAAATGAATCAAGCGTAAACAATCCGGTTTTGAAGCTCTTAATATAATTAGCTTTCTCTGCACAATTCATGGTATGATACGACCTATATAACTGCTGTTTTAAATATAAATTCTATATCGACTGTTTTATTTGGAGAATCTCGGTCGTCGATTTATAACACTTTTGTATAAAAATAATGAGAGCAGTGTCTCACGAAAAGCGAGATTGTACAAGTGAAACTGTCACAGTAAAGTTTTAAAAATGATATTTATATTTGCAAGCCATATTCTTTACGATACTACGAATCATTGTAAAAATAGACTGAATCCAATTATCAGATTTGAATACTTAATTAAAGAGTGTCCTCTTTCGGATATAGATTTCAGGTATTTCAGATATTATCGCTTTCGCAGAATCGTATGCAAGAATATTCAATTCTTATATTCAATGCAGAAGAAGAATATAATCAGAATTCTAATAAATATCCATGAATATACATGCTGTCTTGATTCTAATAGTGCATTGTTGAATCAGGCCGGAAAGAGTGTCTTAATTTCTGGGTAAGTTGACGTAGTTCCGTTAGATGGAAGCGTGATTCCGATTCCCCCGGACGGAAATATCGAAAATCGAACGATAATATTGAATCATTCTGAGAGCGGATCTACGATTATTGGCGCGTGCTGTGTCAGCGGAAAGGACATTAAATGGCATTTCTGGCTGTTTCTGACTGGTTGCACAGCTCGTATCGATGATATTCGATGCTTTGCAATACAAGTTAATCGAAATTTTCTTTCACGTAATTTTATTGTTTTTATTAATACTTATAAGATTGCACAAACCAGTGACTTTCATATCCTGCAGTCACAATCAATTCTAAATTAACAACTAAATCAATTAGAATGATATACAACTTATTTTTATAAAAAAAGAACATTTGTAAAATCATTTTAGATGATTTAATGCAGATCTTTATCACATAGATGGATATCAGTACTTTTATGTATTGATTGTTAAATATAAAATTTCTAATTTTGGATAAGAATTGCATGCATTCATTCTATTCAATGTAAAAAAAAAACCTATTAAAATGTAAATTGCTAGCTTCACATTATGTAGTATATAAGAAATCATGTGGGATCGTTGGATCGAAGCAAAAGCAAGAAATGGAATTTATATGAAATGAGTTTTATATGAAACTCAATATGTCCTTGAAAAGTATCCTAATAAATTACACAGATATATCTTCGAAGAGACAAGATGTATTTTAGAAAAGCCAAGAAGTACGAGCCAAGAGGTTTTGTCCGATTTTGCGGTCTGGAGGACGCCCCTGCATTTTCGACGGCATTCTGTACAGTTCAACTCGAAAGCGGATAAAATCGACTTTCTTGATGGCGATGACGTAGTCGATCCTTAACTGCATGCTATTTCGAGATTTTCACCATTTCGATTAGAAAATATCCCGCGAAATCTTTGGGTCGGCGGCGAAACGAAATGTTAAAGTCACGCAGGCCCTCATGGCGCGACCTCGAAGATAATAAAGCTCAGATATTACATCCCAAATCACGAAGAGTCAAATCGATATTCCACGTTAATCGTTCAGTTGCTTTTGGCTTCTGCTGTAAATCTGACAGCGAGTGCTTAACTATAATTTAGATAAATTAAGGGCAAGAATATATGCAATGCCCTCAATATAAAAGGTCGACTCTAGCATATCGAAAACTTTGAAGATTATTAAAAAATTATTCATAGGAAATAAATTTTTTTTTTTATTTGAGATTAATTCAAGATCATTTCATGATCTTAGTTGACTAATATTCGTCCAATAATGAAGATTTTTAGATCTTACCTAGATATAAGTATTCCCCCAAAAAAAATGTTATACATATAATGGACATATTATATAAATATATATAAAATATATATAAAATATGTTACT
>NW_017259255.1:1328168-1337573 GCF_001594045.1 Atta colombica | reverse complement strand
TATATTAATATATGTTATAATATTTAAAACAATTTAAAGATATATAAAAATTTAAATATAAATATAATTTAAAGAGTATTAAAAAAGATAGAATTTCAGAAAACTGATTTCAACGTTATAAAAAGCTTTATTTTGAATTAAAAATGAAAGCCTTTAAAGGAATTTTTGGCGTTTGCTACAGAAAAGCCATTTTTAAAAATATAAAATAGTTAAACGAATAGCGTAAGTATTTATATTAATGATGAAATCGATTTTATTGACCTTAAAGTATATTAAAGGGAAAAGGTTACTGAATTTCCTCAACTACTTTTGTTTTTATTGAATGAATTTATTTTTTTACACTTAGAATAGAAAAGACTTTGTAATACAGTTTGTAATATATTTTAATTGGTAAAAAAGAATTCCTGGATAGATGATTTTACCCTTTTCAGACCTTACCTTGTATAATTGTATATATTATAATAAAAAAATTTGAAGATATTATCCATTGAAATTATTAATAATTCTAATTTTAACGCTTAAATAACTAACAGACCTTATGTCTCTTGAAATGTATTTCATATTAATGTATTAATGCATGTATGCAGTTTCATTTACATGTAAAGGAAGCTCGTGGTTACATTTTTAACAGTGTATGCGATTTGTATACATATGTATACAGGAACCTTTGGTTATCTCCTATACATTTTTCTATGGCCAGTTAATGTGCTGAATAATCTCATGAACATTGAGACCTCAGGATCACATGCAAAAAAATAATAATAACGCAGTATAAAGTCTAAATAAAATTATATAAAATGATGTAATGTAAACGTGTTGTAAAGTCAATAATATAAAATTAAAAACGGATAATGACCTTGCGGATCACAAATTAAAATGCTCTTCTGCATACGTGATTCTAAGGTCTCAATTTCCATGAGATCATCCATATTAATTGGCTATGGAAAAATAGGAGATAACCAAAGGTTCCTACATATGCAGATCGTATAGCGAAAACTCATTGTTTTTTCTACGCTGAAGAAGATTAGAATTTAGTCGAAACGTACATGCAGGTATATATGTATCAATACATTAATGTGAAATAGACATTAAGATCTGTTAGTTAAACGCACCAATTATAGTGCCTAATTGCCCTAATTTATTTGTATTTTTAAATTAATTTTCATTCAAGGAATCTTATTTATATTATTTAATTCGATCGATATCTAATATCTGATAAATAATAATAATGTTGGAAAAATAGTCAAAATTTTGAAAAAAAATTAGTATGTGTAATATAAATTACTTGAAAAAAATTAATATATACAGTATGAATTACTTAATATAAAGTGTATTAATATAAATTGAATTAAAAACGGTTTTTTTAACATAATTCCTGTAAAATCAAGTCAAAAGGGATATCTCTTAGAAATTTGTCACACGGATTTACACTATTGCTGTCTAATTTTTCAGTGGTGGAGCCCTAAAAGTAAGATAAAATCCATTGCACCTATACTTAATACAAAGCAAAGTTTGATATATGAGTTTGCAACTTTTCACGTAAAATTTAAATTACAAAGTTAAACATACATTTATATTGTCAGCTTTATTTGTTAATAACTTTTTAATGAACAGTGAAACGATGAGGTTCAAGTACGACTTTTTATTTTATTTTACGAAGCAAGATCCATCCCGCACACTTCCTCCCCTTCATCAATTAATATAAATATTATTTGTTTTATCATTTTATTTTCTAAAAATGACTTTTTCATAGGGATTGTTAAAAATTCCTTTAAAAGCTTTCATTTTAACAAATGAAGCTGAAGAACTTTTTTACAAAATTTTATCTAAATCGAAAATAGTCGGCTTTCGGAATTTTATTCAAAAAATGAATACATTGATAAATACATTTCTTCTAAATTTTTAAAGATTGTTATTTAGAAGGGACCAACGTTCGGCTTACAGGAGTCAAAGGTGATGGCACGTATCACGCGCCCTCGACAAAAAATGGCGAACACGACTGATTCACCTGCAACGGCCGGCAGCAGCCTCCTTTCATCTTCAACAACAACACCATTTCCCACCTCGACAACATCGGCAGCAACTTATTCGAGCGAGAACTACACCTTCAACTATAGTGGTTTGTCGAATCTGGGCGGCTACTCGCTGGACGATTTCAACTACACGGAACTGTGGTTGGACGTCTGGAATGGCACTGAGGTCAGCAATGTCACCGAGAGACTGAACGCGACGGTGTTGTTATCGAGTAGCTATTGTGATGAATGGGAGGCTGCTCAGCATAAGCTCTTCCAGGTGAAGATACGTTTTGAACAATTTCTAAATTATTTTTTAAGTTTCTAAGATCTTTCCTTCGCTTATAAATAATAATCGATACTTTCAATAAAATAAAATCTGTCTTTTGCAAAAATTCTACGAAAATTTTACTCTATTTAAAGTTTTGGAGAAAGAATGTTCTTTATATATAATCCTACATTACTCGCGTAATTTTTCTTAATGCAATTATTCGCGTAGGATGTTTGTGAGTTCAACATTATATTTCAATTTTTTTTTATTATACAATTTAAAAAAAAAAGATATTTTCTAAAATGATATTTTATTTAAATTTATTTGGTCTAACAATTATCTCATGATGTTTAAAAAAAACGTATAATATTCTATATATATTCTTCAGATAAGAAATGCAAAAATGTTTTTTTTATTGTAAAACAATTTACACAGTAGTGTGTAAATACAGTAGTGTGTATAAACAATTCATACATTTAACGAATTTATAAGGCGGACACTCCACGCGAATAATGAAGGATTAATAATTTGAATATTTTCTTATCATTTAAATTTATTATTGCTTATATTAATTTCAGGCAGCAAATTTATTTTTTGCGGCTGCGTTTCTGGTGCCACGCTCGTTCAAGGCTTCCGTCTTGGCTCTTCGCACGTTTCTCACGGCAGGTTTCATGTTGGCGGCTCTCTGGGCCGGGTTCACCATATGCGCTCTAGATGCCATGTTATGGTGCTTGGCCCTTGGTCTGTTAAACGGCATTCATTCGTTGATACTTGCCTGTCGATTCCTGCCCCCGGCTCTTAGCCCCGAACTAGCCGAACTTTATTTGAAGCTCTTCAAGCCTTATAAGGTTAGCAAGAAGCATTTCCAAGAACTGGCAAAGGAGGCGAGAATACTCAAGTTGGATTCCGATCAGACTTACGCAACGGAAGGGGTCACGCCGGCGGATAGGAGGCTGTCTATTCTTTTACGTGGAAAGTGGGTCTTCTTTTCAATTAAAAATTAATTCTTTTAAGTTAGAGGTGTCATTTCTTGTGAAAGAAGATTAATCTTAATTGAAATTAAAAGCTAATTGAAACTGAATTAATATAGACGCCTTTTATCTTATATCTACTTTCATGGAATTAATATTGAGAAATATAATTTTAAAACTTTTATATCCTTCATTCAACTTTTTTTTCATATATTGCATTAATTTATTATTAGAGAAAATTTGATCAAGCGTCGTCTGGTATTGCATGCTTAAGGGTATTGCATGCAATTTAGATGTCCGAGTTTCTCCTCTTATTTCAGAATGAAGGTAACTTGTGACGGAACTCACTTGCACTACATCAGAGCCTACCAATTCGTCGACTCGCCTGAATGGGAGGCCACGCATGAAAACGATGCCGACGTCTTCCAGGTGACGATACTAGCCGAGGAGCCCAGTACATATATCTGTTGGACCAGAATGAAGTTACTCAGGGTGCTCCGGCATAGGCCATTGCTCAAGGTCGTTCTCAACACTCTCATCGGTAAGGACATTACGTCCAAGTTGTATGCCCTTAACGAGCAGCTCGCTGGTGTCGCGGCCGCCAGTGAGAACGCCACGTCGAATCCTTACAGGGGGGTCACGAGAAGCCTCAGTGTCGATGCTGTTAATACAGAAACCGCCGGAAGGGTTCGATCGACGACCTGGAAAGTGCAGAAACAGTATAGCAATTTGCGTAGTGACAGTAAGTGTCGCAATTTATTTCTCTTCTCCTTAATGATTCAAATAACAGTTTCTTACATAGACTTTATATTATCCTAGACATTTGGATCCTGATAATTAATCTCTTATATCATGAAGATACAAAGAATGTGTTTATCGTAATTTTATATTTTTCTTTGTGTGATTTAATCCCTCATTTACGTCAAGACCTTCATAATTCGATTTACGTAATCATACAAGCAACATATTCGTGTGTGACAAATTGGACATTAGAAAGACTAATCTTTAAAAACTAACCAAGATAATTGAGATTGATGTGTCCCCAGGGAGTTCTTTGGCCCGGTATTCCAACCAGTACTGGGCGCCGGTAGTGGCAAATCATTTTCCGCCAACCTCGCCGTTCATTCAAAGCCAAAACCTCGGCTACTCGTTACTGCCGCAGGGTGACCAGTTCTCGCCACCTCCGCGAGCACCCGTGCTGACCCACCACCCTCCCGTGGCGCGACAGCGAAGCGGGGATACTGGCGGCGATTACACCCTGCTACCTCAAACACCGAAGCTCGAGAGGAAACGTTCGAGAAAAGGGACTCGAGAGGTACGTTGATTTCATTCATTAACTTCGTTACGTTGACTTCATTATAGAGATACGATAGAGGATCAAGTACCATCCTGTGGAAAATGTAGCTGCTATTTTTAGATCAAATAAAGCAGGATACGCACGAATTTTAAAAGCGAACTAACCAAACTAACAAAAAAGCGTGCATTTTGCGCAACGATATTTTTAAGTAACTTCATTTTTTTCTGAATTTAATCGAACGCCATTTTATTTACGTTTTTTAGATTTAATATCAAATATTATAATGATTAAAATAAAATTTCCATATGTAATTTCCTTATTTAATAATAAGTTTCCTATGTTATACATATATACCTACCGTATTGCTTGGGAGAGAACATATTCCTTATCTCCATCATTAGCGCTTCCTCTCTCCAAACAATCAAACTGTAGTACACTTGTGTTTCTACAAGTGAGTTTATGCTATTCTGATTGCCGTCCGAATATACTTTGGACGCCAATCTATCACAGATACATCAAGATATTTGCAGACTTTCCTTTAGCAAACCTAAATTGTCTAGTACCTATACTTTAATGCACCGTATTAGAGAGATGTAATTACAGTTTCTAACATTAAACGATGTAATTACACTGTTTTATGTGTATATTAAACTGTAGACATTTCTCTGTACATTTGCACTTACCGAGATTTTCGCTGATCTAAAGATAGCGATCGTAATCCATTTTAACTTTAACAGCTTGATAAACAGATATCTAACATACGTGCACGCGTAAGATACGATTTAATCTTCCGAAACTGATGGATCTATTGGACCTATTTAATTATAGGGAAATATCTTTAAGTAGGGAAGTAATTAGTTATTTGTAACGTTACGGTACAAGTTACTTTTTTTATATGATTAGTAATGGCTTTATTTTTTTTTTCTTTTCATAACTGTAATGGTAAAGTAATTACATTTTTTTCGGTAACGGTAATGAATTTTGTCGTTACTTTCTATATTTTCAACCTACTTGACATAATTTTCGCATATTCAATCTGCAATTTTAGATTGCTATTTATAATTTGTTGTTACATTTAAGAACGTCTCAAGAATAATTTAAAGTTTTACGAACACAAATTTTTTTAATGAATTTTTTTTACCCTTAAGAAAGGAACCGAAAAAATCCACGAAAAAATTAGAAAAAAACCAGTTCTTTTTTTCTAAAAAAATTTCTTTTTTCGTAAATTTTAAAACTATATAAAAAAATAATGGAAAAGTAACGAATCGTTACATTTCGAGTAACGGTAACGCTAACAAGTTACTTTTGAAAATCAGTAATATCGATAATAATTAATAATTTACTTAGTTACCTTTTTGAAGCCCCTTTTTTCATTATCTGATTAACTTGTGGTTAAGCTTAACCTGATGTTTTACCCAATGGACTTCACTTATGACATCATCACAAGAAACTCATTGGATAAAAGATTAAACTTAACCACAAATTAATCAAATAATGGAAAACCGTGTCGGTAACGAGTAACTAGTCACTTTTAAAAAAATAACTCCTTTCTCCGTCTTTATGTTACATCTGTAAATGTAAATTATTAAATGTGTGTACACACACACACACACGCGCGCGCGCGCGCGCGCGCATACGCACGCACACGCACGCACACGCACACGCACGCACACGCACACGCACACACACACGCACACACACACGCACACACACACATACATTCTTTTTTTATACGACATTATATGTAATTTTGATTTCTTCGAAATTAATTAGTGCTTTTTAGTTAACATATTATAATTTAAATGGATCCCACAGACCCAACAATTAGTAATTGTGTATTTTGACGTCAGCTCTGGAGAGTTAATATTACTTAAATATTTTCTGATATTCTTAAGTACAATTCTCTGTTTTTATATTTATCAATGATGTTATTTGTTATCATTTTAGAAGAAATCTTGTCGCTTGTAAATAGGATAAAATAGATCTTTTTAGCTTCTTCCTTCAGGGAGAAAATTAAATTAATTGATTAATGTTTTTTTTATTCTAACTTTATCATGTATTATAAAATAAATGTTCCAGGTGACCTTCGAGACACCGGTATGACGCTCGCCCGACGGGGAAGGGCCTGCCAGCGTGCCTCTACTTTCACTGTCGCCGCAACGCTCCGCCTAGCCCCGTCGTGGTCTTGTCGTCATCCTAAAGCACACCGCAAAACTCACCCTTTGAACTTCCGGTGGACATGATACCGATGAATGGCCTATTTCCTCGGAAGAGAGAACGCAACGGTCTTGGTACCGCATGGATTATGCTTCGGTACCACGAGGATCCTTGGTACCACAAAATCGCAAGAGCGCTGGTGGAAGAAGTCGTTGGGCGTAGTTTTGACGTGTGCAATTGATTTTCATATCTTGCAAGTGCCACGCCTTACAGAGACACGCACGCACGTGTGAAATCGAAACCGCGATGGCGGCCGTTAAAAATAAAAAAATATTCCGATATCCTTCGATCACATTTGAGGTACCCATCAAAGTTTCGAGATGAATCGAAATTCGATCGTGTGGTGGAGATGAATGTGAATCGTTCATTGACGTGAAAAGTAAGAATAAAGGAGAGAGAAATCGTAAACAAAAGATTAAATATAGATTATATTATATTAATGAGCATCGCCTCTGTGTACACTTTTACATCGACTGTGATTACAACGGATATAATTATTAAGTCTTTCAGAGAAACGCTGATTATATACACATACAGGACAACACGTGCGTAAATAGCTGCCGTGGTAACCATACACGCATATCTCGCATTTGCGCGAGTTAGGATATCCTTCCCGCATAATGATTTCGGTATATATACATTTGCATTAAAAAAATCCTAATTCTACAGATTTTTTTTTTCATCCTATTCTCTTATCAATGATTCCAAGCAAACGCCAGTTATTCATTTACATACAAATAATAATCAGTAAATCACTTAATCTATGAATCATTAAACAGTATTTTACATCAATATAAAAATACATCAATATAAAAATAATATTTGATTACTATCTATTATTAATGAAGGACATCCAAACAGCGTAAACAAGTCGGGATTGTTGTATAAAATTAGTACATAAAATGCGCATTCACGATAAATATAATATTTCGAGAAAACATGCAGCAATTTGTGAACAGAAAATTGCATTTGCACATTCCTTAATCAATTGTAAAATGCGTAAAATAAATAAACAGAAAAAAATAAAGATGAAATGAAAAAACCAGCCGAATGATCCGGATGTAATAAAAACAGATAAGTGCTTTGTTAAAAAAAAAAGAAACCTGCAATAAAGTGCTTCGAAAATCGTAGTTAATGGCGAGATGCAAATTATAAAAAGCAAAGTTTAATTATTCGCGCAGATTAAACGAAAGAAAAGCTAATATGCGTCGTGTGTGACACGTAGAAGAAAAAAAACATGTGTGTTTGTATGTTTCTATGTTTATATAATCACCGCGTGTGAGAGTGAAGCCGTAGAAGATCAATAAAGACGCACAAACGATTAAACAAAAAAACGTGAAGGGAATAAAATTAATAAAAACGGCTGTGTAGAGTCAAGTGTAAATGTTAAATACAAAAATGGTTGTAGAATATTGTAACGTTACGAAGGATTGTATAAAGTTGTAAGAGGCGCACACGTCGGAAAAGATCATCAAATGTTTAAAGTAAAATTTATTTTTATCAAATTAGATTATTGTAGTATTCTGTTATTATGTAATTGTTTTCGCGAAAATTGAATTTATATGTATATACAATATATATGTAACATATATAAAAACTTTATACATTTGTAATAATCAAAATTTTAAGAAGACTGAGTTACTATAACTTTATTAATTCTTATGATATTTGCCATATTTAAAATTTTATTAATATTAGATTTGTTGAATTATTTTTAGAATTAAATTTTAGAACTAAATTGTACATACAGAAAATTTTTGTCTTTGCAAGACTGATCTATTTTCCGACGTAGACAAGAGCCTAAAGTACGAAAGAATCTGTTTGAGTGATCTTTGTTGACGTCGAAAAAAATAAATGAAATCGCGTAAGATGGACTGCAGCAGCGACACATCAACATCACGACGACATTGTATGTAATTATTATTTGTGATTACAATATGTTCGTTGACTATTTGTTAGAAATAAAAATTACGTTGAAAAACGTGTAGTATAATTAAGTATAATGCCAAATCATCCTGCTTCTAATTTCCATTTTCTTCGTTATCCTTGCCATTATTACATGATGATGGGATAATTTCAGTATTGTAATTTTTTAATCCTAAATTGTAATTAATAAGATAAATATTTAATCGCAAGAAATAATGTCTTATACTAAATAGAAATTATAAAAATAGGATACAATCCTAATAAATAAAACATAATTTTTAAAATATTTTTAGGTCAATATAGACTATATGCATGTTGGCATATATTTATAAATAAATACAATCTCGAACGCGAAACATTAACATGTAAAATATGTCAAACATAACAAGTAAATATAAAACATAAATATCAAAATATAGAAACTCAACTCTATGAATTTTTTATATTGTTAGTTTTAGAATTTATTAATCAAAATTTAATTATTATATATCTTATAACACAAAAATCATCAATCATCATTGACTTTAACTTGAATTTCTTAGTTATTTTAACTTATACACTTTTACCTCATCATCATCATCGTCATAATCGTTATTTTGCGGAGGATCTATGACATGCTTTCGCTGATAGAAATATTTCTTTTTTTCGCTTTTATGCGGAAGTTGTATGACTATAACAAAAGATTTATCTTGGTCAGATGTATCTACCGTA
>NW_017259255.1:1327616-1328068 GCF_001594045.1 Atta colombica | reverse complement strand
TATATATATATATATATATATAATGTAAGCAACAAAAATGGAATCATAACGTTTAATGGAAGAAATAAATTTTTGAGATATTTAATATAGATAAAATTTTTAAAGATTTTCAATTTTTTACCTGTGATAATCTGGTTCATAACGATGATATTTGTTCGCTAATATTCTTTTGGGATGATAATGTTTTCGATG
The DNA here is from genome assembly GCF_001594045.1 of Atta colombica. NCBI lineage: Eukaryota > Metazoa > Arthropoda > Insecta > Hymenoptera > Formicidae > Atta > Atta colombica. The sequence continues at coordinate 1,327,876 of NW_017259255.1, read as the reverse complement.
TTTTGGAAACGAATGCCATTGTGGACGTCGCCATGGAGGAGGATTATAATATGAATATGGCTTAATTTTGTAGGTTTCATTAAATTCCACTAATTCCAGAATTAAGCCAAAGAACACGATAACCGTAGGTAACTAAAAGTTATTATCAACACATTATAATTAATATTAACATTAATTTTTGTCAAAGAAAATGTTTAATTTTTAAATATTAATTAACTCACCTTCATTTTCATAACATAAAATTTAATTTTTTATAATTG
>NW_017259255.1:1321521-1327516 GCF_001594045.1 Atta colombica | reverse complement strand
TCAAATTCATCATTCACTCGAAGGTCAAAAACATCATTCACTCGAAGGTAGACTAAGCAATCCCACGCACTTCAACAATAAGTCGGTTGTTATACGCTCCATCATATATGTCCCCCATATGGATATATAAATATATATATATATAAATATATACATATATATCACTTTATTTTAGAAACAGGACACATTATCTCGCTAAGATTTTTGAAGAAGAGAAACGCTCGTGTAGCCGGATAAAACCTTCATGGATCGAAATGAAACTATGAACTTGAAAGTCTTCGAGCAGACTTTCTTTTATATCTTCCCTTCCATCTCTCTCGAACCGTCTAAAGCAACATATGTATAATGACTCATAAATGTCATCGTAATGCTACAACTGAAGTTATTACAATTTATTCTTCAATGAAGAAAAGTTTCACTAAGGGAAATGTACATTCACAAATAAACAGACAAAATAAGAAATTATTTGGCAAAAGATTGTATGTATTTAATAATATGTATCTAATAGAAAGTTGTACAATAATTCAAGAAATAAGGAATGTATTCAGTAAGAATCATATGCAAATTTCATTCGTGATTCACATTGTGCAAAGTAAATACTTTCTTTGTGACCTAAATTTATGAAAAATATTAATATAATATTTCTTATAATCTTGTAAACATACACATTCATACACTTGAGGTATGCAAGAATATTAGCAGCAATTAAGTAGCAGCTTTTTCAAATAATTCCAAATGCAACATTAAATATCGACATTTAATAACATAAACTTGATTATTATATAAAAAAATAACTTTAAAAAAAGTTTCACAAATTTATGTTTTGATCAATATAAATTAACGTTAAATTTTGTTTATTAATAGCTATCATATAATAACATTCATTTTAAATAAACATGTAGTATTAAATTTTATAAAAGCGATAATACAGAAAAGATGTTTGTTAAAAAATTGCTATAGCAATTGATGAGCCGTAGATCCAACGCGGCGTAGTGAAAAGTGACGGAGGCATCATACAAGATACTTTCAAGATACTTTCAACAAGGAACGTATGCTAATGCATTTGCTTTCAAAGATTTCTTTAGGAAGTACTCATTCTTTTGAATGATGTTGCTGTTATATTGTTTATTTCATCAATCTAGTCATAGTCGAGAGCTCTTAGAACTTTCTCTTTTTAATTAATAAAGGAAACGATAATCATATATATAATTACTTAAAATAAATTTAAAAACATGTTAATATATTTTATAGATTTTTATTCAACCCCTGGAAGATTTTTGGACGTAACTGTAACATTACGAAATGTATTGTTATAATTGCATTTATAATTGCATTAACATAAATTCGCGCGCGATCAGTAGAAGTACAACGAATATATTTTATTATTACATATTATTGTTTCCTACTATGTTGCACTGAATAATAATTACGGTTTTCATCACAGCTTATAATGAATTGTAACAAGATTGCTTATTGAAGTAATAATTATCTATAATTAATTTGAAGTAATAATTATCTATAATTAATCGCTTAAATGAATACATTATTTTAAGAAGATATGTTTTCGTATAAAAGCGCATTGCGTATAAATGTGTAAATAAGTACAATTAAATAAGTTAAAGCTAACAATGCCTTTTAAGTATACACGTAGAGTTAATTTCTTATTATATATTTTCTCTATAACTTCACGATTAAGTCTAAAGTATACTCATATACTTTGCGCTTCGAAGAATATATGAACATTAAACTTGTATTCGCATACTTTTATCTTCTTAGCACTTATGGTAATATAAATGTTACTGTATCACTTAGCACTTATGGTAATATAAATGTTACTGTACTGTTAAAATATCCAGCTTAAATGATAAAAAATGATTTTTAAAAAGTGTAAAAATGCATAAAAAGTCATTCTACATAATTTTTTTCAGTAATTATATGTTAGTAGTAACTGTGCATGTAGTAAATTGTTGATTTATAAAATTTTAATTACAAATTTAATTAATAATTTTAATTACAAATTGGAAGATTAAAGTAATTAAAGTAATTAAAAAATGTGAGATATAAAAATGGAAATAATATAACAAAAAATCTCAGGAAATATGACTTAGGAAAAAATAAGTTGAATCCATTTTTAACCATCTAATAATCGCTATGATGATTAACAGTTGACCATTATCATTAATAATACTACTGTACGTTTTATTTTATGATAGCACTTGAATACTTTCTATAAGCAATAATTGCATCGTCACTTTGTGTGCGCCGATCGAACTTTTTAGAAGAGTAAATTAGATTTTTAAATCAATTACATAACAACTCAAAATTTATCGTTTGTCGACACATGCACATTTTCTATTTGTCATGTATACTTTTAGAAAATATTTTGGTTATAGTAAAAAATATCTCAGCGCTTTCTTCATTAATCCAAGCTAATTATAATCCAAGTTAATTATCAGTTGAACACTATAAATAACTAAACCATAATTGAATTATATATGCTGATTAAACAAGCTAATTAAACAATGATTAGACAATGAATTCCGATTTAGCGAACACAATGTTCTAATATTGCACTAAGACTAATTGCATCATGATTGTACACTACACATTTGTCTCTTGGAGCTCGGTACAGTCAGTGGGCTTGATCTCCAACCACCAATCATTAGGATAATGATACTTCTGTAATTCTATACCTTCTCGTGGCACGGGCATCAATCGGCCGCCGAATTGTTTCGCCGGTAGAGGAGGTATCACTAATTGTGGTGGAAAACACTGTAGACTCGGCGAGAACTCGCAGTCTGGAGGCAGGACCCTTCTGGTCCAGCCGACTCTTCTCACCATCTGCGTCTGTAAGTGTTAACATCATTGAATTTTTTGAGGTGTTGGTGACGTCTCTACATTTTTTCCTTCTTTTTCCAGCTTTAAAATTTTCCATCTTAAAGTAGAATATTTTTAAAAATGATTGTGATATTCTCAGTATGTTTTGTTTTAAATCTAGGAAATTTAAGATGGATTTGATACAATTGATTACCTTGTCGACGAATTCGACAATTCGGATCGTATACATACAAATAAGGGATAATAAAATGATTACGTTCGCCGATTTATGGACAAATCGACGCTAAAGGAGTTGTCTTCACTTGTTCTATATACGTGATGTGTTTTTCCACGGAAAATCCACGGAAATCATATATTTCTAGAGTTTCCTTCAATGCTCCACAAAAGCATAAGGGCACACAAAGCGTCGAATTTGCATTTGTGCTAGATACATAAAACGAAATCTTACAAATAAACTGTTCTTGATGTAAAAGCAAGGAAGAGCTGAAGTTGTAAACTATTTACAGTGACAATAAATCGGACATAAATACGAAGCATCTAAAGGAAATTCTAACAAAACGAGTAGTTTTATCTGTTTGATTTTGTCTTATGTAAAAACGTATTTTGTAAAAATTGTTATTATTTAAATTTTACAGATACAATTAAAAAATGTTTAATATAAAGTCCACTTTAAATAAAAAATTTTGTTTAAAAAACTTAATTACCACTGCGTCTTCCTCGAAAACAACCACTTCCACTTTAGGTGCATCTTCGCCGACTTCGTGTTCCTGTATCCTGTAAATTCCCGCTGCGTGAAGGTAAGTTGCACTCAAACCGACTTCTCGGAAGGCTTTTGTGATTAAGACATCGTCGCGAAGCGTGTCGATCAAACATAGTTCCACTTTACGTGCCCACGGTAGTGCGCGGCCTATTCGAACTTGGCCCCAAAGGCCGCCCAGACAGAGAAAGTGGACGATGCCCAACTTAGAGAGGACCAAATGAGCCCTGAAGAAATTATGGAAATTATATATGTTTTGATAATAAATTATTTTACATAAACTATTACAGGTATTTTACGCGTTAAAAATTAAAGAGAGATATCTTCTAAAAGTCTAATTAAATTTAACTTAAAATTCTAATTAAAAAGTATTTTAAAGCATTTTCAATTATATCAGTTACATGTATTTTATTTTAAAAAATCTAGACTTAAAAAAATTTAAAATAAAATAGAACTTAATGATTGAGAGGAAGAGATAAAGAAATTAAATATAATTATAAACTATCATAAATAAATATCACATAACTTAAATACTGACCTATAAGCGAGATCATGTAATTTCTCAGTAAATTCTTCGGGCACGCTACATGGCTGCTGCGGAATTTCTTGCCGACTGAGACTATACCAGAACAGCACAACCATCAGGAAGAATGCCGCCAGAGCTCGCATAGGAGTGATGCGAAAGCGTCTCCGTGAACAGAGACTCATGTTGATGTTCTGGGAATCAGGGAATTCGATCGAAAATCTTTTTTCTGAACGTTATACGAATTAATTATACAACTGCAATGTATTCTTTTATTTCAAATTTCGAGATATTTTACTTATCGAAGAAAATGATAAGAAACCATTTCAACCATTAGTTCTTTTGGATATATAGATCTGCAAATTATTGAATTCTGCCTTTTCCTTTCATTCTGAATTTTTTTTTTTTAACAAGTCATTGCATTCTAAATTTTTTTTATACATCTTTGACATCCTTATTTTAATTTGAACAATAAATTTTTTATTTTAAAAATCAATAATATCTGTTAATTTTATTTGTTCAATTTTTAAGTTCTTTCTGATAGTTTTTATTTTCAGTTTTGTTTAGAACTTCATTTTTTTAAATGAAGTTCTCAAGTTTAATTTTATGTTTTTTATTCTTAAAAGTTAGCATAATAAAAAGTCTACTAAAAATAAAGTCCACATTCTATATCATTTCACTGTTTAATTGTAATGATTTGAATATTCATTAACCAATTTGTGTATCATGTTTAATGTGATTTCTAAAAAGATTTTTAGGAAAGACTCACATTCCCTAAGGAGCATGCATGATATTAACAACACTTGTCTCTCGGATGACACTCGTCTCATGCACTCTGAACACAAGGAAGGAAAAAACCAACGACTCGAAATTACGTACTCGCGATGTACGACGTAGTCATGACCCACGTGTGATTAGACTTTCTTGAATTTTTCCTTTGCTTTTTTCTCACCCCCCACGACGAAAACCACTTTCTCATAAAGACTCCGACACTCAACCCTTGACGAGTTCGACATGGCAACGTTGCGAAATATTGATTTTTCTGCTCTACCGACTGTTTTCTCAGACAAACTATCAAAACAAATATAAGATGAAAACTAAGAAATAAGAAATAGATTATTTTATTAATAATATTACAATTTTTATTTTTATTTATAATTATATAATTATAAAAAAAAATATATAAAATCTGTTTTTAAATTTGTTTTACAAATTTGTAATTCTTAAGATTAAAAAGCAAGTATTTATAAAAATCTTACAATATTGATTTATTGTAGTCTTATTAATAGTTTCGTAAAGAACGTTTTTTAGAAAGATATAAGATTACAGATGTGATTTCATAGACTTTCAAAAGATAAAAGATAAAAAATTTTAACTTGATTATTATTATATGTATAATTGATAAAAACTGATACACAATTTTGGGAAAAAAATTTAATATTTGTCAATATTATTGACAAAAAATAATGTAAGAGCATCATTTACAGATCTCTGTATTATTAACGGATATCTCGTAGATGATCCCTTCAAAATAAATACATTGTATTGATAAAATGTTAGTATAATTTTAAAAATATTAACTTCTTTATAATTTAATAAACTTTAATTTTTTATTATAATGAAAAATTTATAAGAATCTATTATTTACAAATAAAAGAATTAAATTATGATATTAATTCTGTTTTATCGATTTGTGGTATATGAGTTATTCTAGTTCTAATATGATCGATTGTTAATAGCAGTGGAATATTTTGGATATTTCTAAAAAAATATTTAAAAAGTAGAAGAATGCATATTAACAATTTTTATAAACACAAATATATTTAATGTAGAAATAAATTTTTAATTCTATTTTCTTTATTAAATTAATTTTTTTT
>NW_017259255.1:1319728-1321421 GCF_001594045.1 Atta colombica | reverse complement strand
TTATTAAATATTTTATTAATTTTTAATTAAATTTCTACATAAGATTTATGTTAAATAATATAATATTAATACATTATCATTTCTTATAATATTGTAAGGGGAAGTTTTTGCAAAGAGATAGAATTATCTAAATTTAAACAGATCTTAAATTATTTCTTTCTTCAAGTCAATTTATAATAACGTAATAACGGGATAAAATTATCCTTTAGCACAAGAAATATCCTGTTTGGGCTCAATTCGGGACCAAAAGAGACGTGTAGATTATGAAAAGTGCGGGAGACAAATGAGCGACGGAAGCGAAACGTGAAATTAACGAGCAAAAATAAACGTTTCCTCGATAATCTCAGTCGCTCGCAGAATTCTCGACCAGTACGCGCTTCTCCGTTCTTCGCTCTATTTACTTTTTCTCAGAGCCGAATGAGTTATCGCGTCGGAACCCCCTCGGGTTATCCTAATGAGCAGAAACGCCAATAAGCCAGTACGTCTCGACGGGGATGGTGTGTTTCTTATGTCTTATTTTTAAACGGGGTGCCTGTTGACGAATTTGCGGACGCGCCGTCCGTCTGTGCCGTAAATGAAACATCGGAAGTATCTTCATCAGCCTTTCTAGAAATGTTTAAATATAATAAATTGTTGACATTCTTACTCGCCCGATGTCAATAATGATTAGATGCTTTCTTTAAACATGACAATATAGTACAGAAATGTTTAATGTTATAATATAAAAACAAATAAGAAAGATATGTAAAAGATATATAAAACAATCGGCATAATTTCGTAAAAGATAACGGGGTTACATTACATTAATCTTTACAAAAAAAATTATATGAAAAGATATGTAGAAATTTTTAAAGTATACTCTAATTTTGCAATAAGTATTTTATTTAAAAATAAGGAATAAAAATGTAAATCATGATTTAACAAATATGAGGTAAATATATCTTAAGATATTCTATACTTTTCATATTTACGGATTTCTTTATTTCAATCTTTGAATATTTAAGAATGTTATCGCGATATATATCGCGAGTAATCGCGTCAAGGCGAGCATTAATCTCTCGCTAGCGCGGGGTCGGCAGGTCGCGAGCCCTCTTCGGAATAAAAGAGCTCGGGCGAGGCACTAGAAAGGGGAGAGGACAAGGATGAAGGAGAGGAGGCAGCAAGAAAAATTGCGCTCGATGTCGTGGAAACGGGCGAAGCCGTAAAACAAACGGTCGGACGTCGCGCCTCTTTCTCCGCGTCTAATTCTGTCTTGTCGTCTCTTCGCCGTGTATTTTCGTAGCGCGTGTCACCTAAGTGCCTTATCTGCGCGTTTTTCGAATCTCGCTAGATCTTGAGATCTATCCTCGAGTCACGTGCCACACACCTGAACTTGTACATTTATTCATTTTATTCCTAACGAGATACATGTTGTGCAATAATAATGAAGCTATATTGAATATAAAGATAATTTTCAGACTAATCGAATCAAAATTTTTTAAATATAAGAAAATTGATGAATTAAAAGATTGATAAAATATAAGTAAATTGAATAAAAATTCTTAAAGTATAAGATAAAATTGCATAAAAATAATAATATGTCAACGTTTTTCTCAGCTATTGATATACATATATCTTGAAATTTATTTAGGCTCGATTGCATCAAAGTTACGGTGACTTTAAGCGAGGCTTAAAATTCTCTCTCTTTCTCTCT
>NW_017259255.1:1317505-1319628 GCF_001594045.1 Atta colombica | reverse complement strand
TCTCTCTCTCTCTCTCTCTCTCTCTCTCTCTCTCTCTCTCTCAGTTTACAGGTACCAGCCTTAATAAAATAAAATTTAATATTTAATGAAATCTTATTATGCGATTTTTTTTATTCAATGCAAGAAGATTGCTTTCAAGAAAATTGCTTTTTTATATTTTAATTCTAATTAATAATTATTTTATATATTGGTAAAAATTCGATGAGATGATAATTTAGATGTTTATTTCCAATTTTAGATGTTTATTTTCAATTGCAGCAGATCACTATAAGAATACCATAAAAGATTCTACATTCTGTCCTACATTCTAAACATCACAAATCATCCTAAATCTGTAGATTCCAAACAACTTTAATTCTGCTCGGAGCCGAAAAGTCGACGCGATGATCCCATAACATTCCACGGGGTTCGCTCGCTATCGCGAAAACACCGTCCGTCTTTGAGGCTCTTCTCGCCGACGATCGCCATTCAAGGTTTTTACCCTCATGGAATCCACACGAAATCCGCTCTTACGTACGCGCTGGTCACATTGAAATGCAATTCACGTTCTTCGTTCAGGTCCATCAACTCTTCTATCCTGCTTCCCCATCTACTTCTCATCGCTAGATTGCCCTTCGATAAACCACTAATCTGCCCCAACTGTTCCTATCCAGCACCTTTTCCACTTGAGATCAATTTTTGCTGGTCCTTCTCTTCTCTTTTGTTAACGAACATAAGTGGAAATGATTACCGCGTTCCAACATGAGAATAATCTTTCTGTGTTGAAATAGAAGTCGAAAGAGAAACAAGCAGAATACTAAATGAAGAATATCGAAATGAGAGAAGTCAGTATAAGATGATCATAGAATCTGCAAGTTTAAATATTGTTGCAGAAATATTGTTGCACTTAAAGTGATAGATTTTCTTAGAATTAGAGTTTAATAAATGTAATTAAATGATGTACAGGAAATATATTTTCCAAGTTTTTTATCTATGATAAAGAAGCAGTGCTGTGAAAATATCACGCGTGTTCCTCGAGCAGGAAGAGAGAGCGATAACGACCAGTAGCATGAACCACGCCGCAGCCACTGTTGACAACGTAAAGGCGAACCATGTGGTCAATGTGCGTTAAACGTCTGCCGCGTAAACGTTTAACGTTCCGCCAGAATATATGGACATTCCGCGGTTATTTCGAATACGTTCCACCGACAGTTTTTACGTCAGCGTAAATCACGCCCGCATTCAACTTAGCGCGCTCGCAAGCACACAAATCGCCATCGACGCTTTGTCTTTTCTATTGAGATTCTTCAATTTTGGACTAGAACCTAGGATGCTATTGTAGAATAATCGATTTGAGTTATTTCATTATCATTCAAAAGAGACTTAAATGCATTAAAAAAAAACGATTTTGTTAAAGTATCTTTAGCCAAATATATATATAGGTCTCATAATTTTATTGGACTATCAAAATAATTATATAGGACTCAAGTTAGTTGTTAGAATGTAAAAATTTGTTGCAATATTGTTCATCATATTTGAGTTCTCTACATTATTTTAATAGTTAACAAAACTATTTTCATGTCTGTATCTATAGGTAAGTTTTTAGATACTTCAATAAAATCGTATTATATATTGTACTTTCTGTATAGCTATAATAATTTATCTAATAATCTAAAGACTATAATTGAATCTAAGCTTTTAATTTTAATTGAAATAAATTTGAAAAAGATAATCAGAAATTGTTATACATAGAAAAAAAGACTATTCGTACTTTGAGAATATTTTTATTTTCGATACATAAAGCTTGAAATAAGATTATGTAGCATTAAACCGACATAATTTGCTTATGAAGTTTGAATTAGTTACACCAAAAAATAATATATTCTCATTATTCAATAATAATTTTCTTGATTTGAGAAGAAATAATATCGGATAGAAAATTACAACACCTTCAAATAAAAAATTAGAATATTTTTAAATTTAAATTAAATTATTTTATACCTCTCTTATTCGTAAAAAAAGCTGTTTATATTATTGAATTGTTTGATTGAAAAATTTTGTAATGACAATTCCTTAGACTTATTTCGAAAGTGTTACATTTGTAAATCTTGTATTCACAAATTTTGCTGTATTAAAAAAAGTTA
>NW_017259255.1:1309673-1317405 GCF_001594045.1 Atta colombica | reverse complement strand
TATATATACACACGTAATATAAATAAACAATTAAAATTGATTTAATTCTGTTATGCAATGAGATGTCTACGCAATTATAAAAAAAATTATAATCTGAAATTCTTTAATATAAGTATGGTGCGTGCAGTATGATACAGAATTGGTAACTCACTGGGCAGTTTTTTCACAAAAAAAGGAATTATAGTAAAAAAGAAGATTCTCAATCTCAAGAACTTCTCTTTCTTCATGGTTAGTAAGAGCTAACAAGTGCAAACCAGAGCAAGCAAGAGAGTGCGTACAGATCTTGAACGAAAATAACCGACACGATTATTTCTCTATCATATAAAGATAGTTTCTGAAGCATCGGATGTCTGTTGAATCCAAACATTAAATGTGTCTTGCCTTACAGTTATCTCGACTTTTTTCGAGCTTCGTTTGCTATCTACGGTATCATATCACAAATAGTAACAGCAAAAGAACGGTGATACGCGGTCTCGAACGAAAATGATCAACTCGATTATTCCATTTCTTCTTTCACAAAGATATAAAAAAATAAAATAAAATAAAATATAAAACAAAAAAATTTATTAATATAATAAAATTATATCGAAAGAATACAAACTTGTTTTACGATAATGGATATTTTGTAATAAAAGGAAAAGAATTTTGACAAACTGATATCGTTGATTTTTATTCTAACATTGTAATATATTCCAAGTAACTTCATTATGTCATCTAATAAAAATGTTCGTATTCTTAAAAGAAATTTAATGTATGTTTAACAGTATATAAACTTAGAGTAAAAATAACATTTCATCTTCTTGATATGATCTTTTAAATGTCGAAAGAAAATACTGTTATTATCAAAATAATTATACTGTGATTTTTAAATAACTGTTATGAGATATAAGAATATAATACTTGAAATTTGAACTTATCAAATTCTTTAAAAAAGACTTTATATTTTACTTATATAGGAAACAATGATTGCGTTGAATGGAATATAATCGTTTTAAGTTGAGAATAACTTTTTTTCTGTGTAGATGCCAGAATAAATGTATTCAAAGATGTTTAATTTAAATTCGATGATTATACGTAAAGATATGTATATGATATTAAGTCGATATAAAATATACTAAAGATAGAAGTCTCGACACTTTTTGCACGGCAAGTAATGGTACAGAGCTAAAAAGTTAATTTATGATGAATGCATTCTGTTGCACAAAAGGAGACACTGTCCACGTGTCGTTCGTCGCGCGGAAACCGTTGGAAACAATATTTAGTCGACTTCTTCGACGACCAGTGATCACCTGCTCCATCAGAGGAGGGCGCTATACATTCGGTGACTACAGAACTGGAACTGTCAACTGGAAGTGTAAGTCGTCGAAACGACGAGTGACGGTAATCTATGCGTACGAATGGCTATGTCGCCATGAGACACCTGCGACATTCAGCCTGCGACTGGTACAAAGTGTATAACATTCGAAACTGATTATGCACACGTACATATCATACCTGATAACGATCACATCTCTTTATTTTCTTACGCATTGAATTTATCAAAAGTACTAATTATTTTCTAAATATTTATCTTCGCGAGCAACCAAGCGAGAAAATCGCGTTTACATTACACAATTTTGCCATTGCAGAATATAATAAGTCGAAATCAAAACATAAAATGATTTTTCTTTATATTATACATATTTTAGTAGCTATAAAAAAATGTCATTTATCTAGCATAAAGAAAATTTCTTTACATATTCTTGGAAATAAACATTGTGATTATAGATATTAAATTTATGAAATATCTAATTTATTTATACAAACACTTTTAATTAGACTTATTTCAATCAATGTAAATTAACTTTAATTTCTATTTAATTTATTTTTTATCTTTTTCTAATTCTTAGAACTAAGAGATAAAAGATATATTAAACCAAGATTAATTTACATTGGTAGAAATGGATATTAGAAAGCTGCTTATTCCTTTTATATGATAAAGATTCTTCTATTAACTTTCTTATGAATAAATAATTTAATTGTAAGATGATTAAGAGAGAGGAAACACATCTTCAGAGATATTCACCTGAAGATTTATCTCATTACTGGCAAGGGAAGGAGAGGCACAGGGAAAGGGCAGGATAGAAACTCGGAAGGGGATGAAAATTTTTATTTGGCATTTACGAGCCGATTCAGGGCTGCGGAAAGGCTCTGCCCCAAGGAAGGACGCTTTAATATCCGCTTATGACGGCTATGTTTCACAGTCTGAGACACCCACTCGGCCCCATTCCGCCCCATCAACCCCCATAGTGCGTTTAATTTACGTGTTTTCGCGAGTTATTCGCCCTCCCATCCCTACACGGCCCTCGTCGAAGAGGGTCGGTCGCCATAACAACGCCGGGCGTCCCGGCGCCCAATCGTAGGACGCCTACACCGTGTCGACGTCGGCCCTACGAGGACGAGAAGGACGATAATAATTGATGGGGAAGGCTGCCCGGGGGAAGTGTGCGGAGGTGTGCGAATAGGTGGTCGGCGGTTTCGAGGGATGCGGGGGTTAAATCGACAATCGAAAAGCGCCGCGATTTCATCCGCCACTGTTCGGAAGTTCATTGCGGGATAAAAATAAGAGGAAGGATTCACCAAGAATATACTTTTCGGTGATACGAACTTGGGCACGCAAGAATGTGAATGCATGGAAAAGTTGAAGCATTTAAACAATCCAAGGTGCAAAAATTTAGAAATACAAAATCATTTAAGAATTAGTAAATCTACACTAAAAATATAAAAATTTAAAGATCAATTCAATACAAAATTTAAGAATATAAAAGTTCCAGAATCAATTTTTTTACATGCAATATGCAATGCCTTCTTTTCAGTAATTTTAATTCTAAGATCTCAGTGTGCAATGAAATTCTGCTAAAATATGTAAAATTTCAGCTAGATACAGAAAATAACGTACTTTAAAAATAATTTTGTTGGGTTATCAAATAACTTAGAAAATAATTAATAAGAATCTGAAATATGATAAGCAATATTGCAAAAAGCTTTGAAATTCTAGTGACCAGCATTCTATATAATTATTTGGATGATCCAATAAAATTATATTACTTAAACCTCTTAGTTACATAAATAAAAACAGTTTTCATTTCGTCAAAAATCTAAATGGAATAAGATTATAAAATGAAATCGAATCTTTCATTAATGTTCTTAGATTATTTGCCTTTTTCCACCAATGTTCCTACAGACTTGACAATGGAAATTATCACAAGTAGATGGGATTTGTGTGTAATTGCCAAAACACATACAAATCCCATCGTTCATTTCATTAGATGAATTCCTGAAAGCGATAAAAATGATCTTAAACTTTATATAGTTCATGTTTGATAATGATATGGGTGTCAAATAGATATTTGACACCCATATGGGTTCTCCCTTATGATCTCTCCTATTTAGCATATATTATAACGTAAGATTTATATACTTAGCATTGAGAAGAACTTAGCATTGAGTCTTCTATCCATCCAACTCCCTATATATATTGGGTTGTCCGGAAAGTTCGTGCCGCAAAAGATTTAAATTTAATAAATGAAATTAAAAATTTTAATCTTCTTTCAATTTTCTCTCAAAATCGGCACAAACTTTCCGGACAATCCAATATATGTCAGATATATAGACGATATTTTGATGGCAATTCTTAAAGGAAAATTTAATAATATTCTTAACATCTTCAACTTTTTGCATCATTCACAATTTATAATAGAAATAAAAAATAAACAAATCAGTTTTTTAGATGTATCTCTCTGATCAGGGAGAATGACGAAATTATTTCCGAAAAAGCAGTGAATATGGAATAGCGTTTTTTAAATTAACATTGCTTCAATATAAGTATACGAGAAGATTTTAAATTTACACAGAACTCTTGAGGAATATGTTAGCTATAACATCCAATAAAGTCAAAATTTAAGTTAAACGTTAATATTAACAAAAAAAAAAAAAAATAAAAAGTATGAAAATGTGAGGGAATCTAAAAATGGGATATAATATGGAATATGAGTGAAATTTAGGTAATAGTAACAAATAACATAATAAATAAAGTCCAAATTTGCTTATTTAAGTAAACCAATCAAGAAAAATAGTTAAAAATAGTTTACATGTTTATTGTACTATGACATAAGTTGGCAAGTAAGCTGGTAATATGGAATATAACTTATAATCTCTGTAATCGCAAATAAATTGATAATGTGTGGAATACATCCTATAATTCAATTTATTTGATCATGAATAAGTTACTAATATGGATCCTATTTATATTCTCAATTCTTGATGTATTCCACATTACTTACATGTCATCATATGACATGCAAAGTCTTTCTGTAACAACAAACAAGTTAGAAATCTCAATTTATCTGCATAATATTGTTCGTGCAACATAATTAAAAATATCTATGTAATGTAAGCACTAACAACTTCACTTTCAGTTTGTGAAAACATTTTTTAAAAAAAGCTGCCGAATCTCCTGATGCAACAAAAATAAATAAATGTTTGATGACACGTTTGATGAGCACTTTCATGCAACAACTTTCAGCGATTGCCACTAAATTGCTTCGTTTAGAAAATAAGCCACTATTCTATATTAGCAGCCTACTCTCTACTTTTACCCTATATTGTAAATCCACATACTCTAGATCTCATACATTGATATCTTAATTTTCATTCAAATCATTCCATAAGCCAAAAAAGGATATTGTTTTTAATACAGTACATAAAATGCTAATATCATCCATCCAAAGATTCATAAGAAAAATTTGACACAATTGATTAATATTGTATTCGATAATAATAATTATTCCTTATCATTTTTTCAATGATACACAACAAACTAATAAAATTAATTTATAATGTTACGCACAATCACAAACCAGTAAAGAAAAATGTTTTCACAGTGCCCTATATAAATTTCGTGTCAAAGAGATTTTCTTCGATTGCCAAAAAATTTAATTGTCAATTGGCATCTATAGTCATACATTATAAGATTTTATAGCCATAGGAAAAGATCATTTTAAAAAAATGTCACAATGTGACGTATACAAAATTGATTGTTTTCATCGCGATGCAACGTATCTGAGACAAATGAAGACATAATTAAAGATAAGAGTTCAAGAACACAGAATTGATATTAACAAGAGAAGTGTTTACTAATATCTGTCATAATATAGGCAAAAAGCTTATGATGATGATTGCAACACTTTGAATGCGTTTGTGAACGAAATTTCGTTCGTAACGCAAAATTTCAAACAAATTCTTGCTCGCCGCGCACAAAAATTTTCACTGATATAAACAACTGTTATTCTCAAAAGAATACATGATTTATTTACCAAATGTGAAGAACAATGTGTACCAACTTAGCAAAGCAAACGGATTTAATTTACAGTTTCCCGCAATTTTTAAAAAATAAAATTCGGATAATATTTTGATCACAGTAATAGTTCTTCATAAATATTAATTTTAATATGTGTAATTATTATTTCAATAATTAAATTATGATATTTATGAAGAAATACTTATATTCTTTAATCAAAACACAACGAAATTTTGGGTTTTGATTTTGGCCGAAAATTAATTATTATTTCAATAAATTATGATATTTATGAAGAAAAATATGGTATATGAGCGTCTATGTTTATATGTCTATATATCTGTCTATATATGTATATGGCTTTTATAGGATTTCTAGTTTTTAATTTTGGTTTCGGTTTCAGTTGAAATTCACATGTAGCCGAGTGTTTCGGTTCACTTTCGACAAAAATTTCGATCGAACTTTATTTATTACATCGAGAATCATTCAAGTAATATACACATTACAACACTACTATCCATCAGTGTAAGAATTTAACATCCATACATACAGGTCTTAATTAGAACATATACACGTATTTTAAATTTAATCCATTAATTTCTAAAGCGTTTTATAGTTATTTAGACAGTTTGATTTAAATTTATGTATACTGAAAATGACCGATATTTAATAGATCGAAACATTTAATTTATTATTATTTATACACATTGACATTCTTTGTATATTTTTTGTATTCATAATATTAATAAATAATAGGCAATTAGCCATCCAGTGTAGCTCGTTAGCTCATTTGTTATATCAATTTGAATTGTTATTGGTAAGTGTTATTTAAATTAAACATTAATTTTAAATTTTATTTTTATTTAGCTAAATTTTTAGATATTTCAGCAAAACCATCCTTTCCGTGTACATATTTTACTAGGATTGATAAAGGTGTCGATGTTTGGATCTTTTAATTTTTTATGTTCAACGATGTTGCCAGCGTCGATTTTCGAATATGTGGATCTAAGAGTCCACGGGAAATTCAAGGATTCACGGCTATCAGAATTCAGCTTGGAAAGAGACTCGCGGCTCGTGCGGTACCCCCGCTATGCGACGCTCAAATTCCGGTGACTTGTGGTGTCACTCGTTGAATTCCGTTGAGCCTAACGACGATTTCCTGTCCGCCGTACCGGGGACGAAGAGTATTTCAGATACGTACGTACCAGGCGACGTACAACACAGCCGCCTCCCGGACTATCATGCGGTTCGGCATTCGCGAGAGATGAGCGTTGAAACAAGGTTTGATCTCCTCCATCTCGCTTCTTGGTGGTTAATCCCGTAAGGATCGCTTCACATCGCAAGCGTAGTTTCATTCATGTTCTAGTTATCACGAAGTATTATAGGTATCCTTCTACTTTGATTTACTTTGATTTTCGGATTTATTAGCCAGCATTTGCTGAGAATTGAAAAAAAGATGAAGAACAAGTTAAACTGAGAGGTTAAAATTAAGCTACTTTAGTAGAACGGACGTTAACTTATTTTTTCATATAATTTTGTAATAATTTATATCCAGAATGACTGGTAATATAAATATTATTACTAAAAGAGAAAGAAAAATCATAGATTTGTATGATTACTATTCGATTTATAATTCGACTTACGACCGAAGGAACGTATAAACCCTATTGTCAGTTAAAGAATGTGTATAATTCTGCCTTGCAATAACCATAACAGTAAAAAAAACTTTATAGGTTTAGAATCTTCTGCATAATATTCTAATATATATATTCTGATATATAATTCACTAACTTTAATGCATTATCAATAAATGCGAAGTAAAAAGATGCAATTAATTGCGACTTGTCTTGCAGCGTGAAGATGTAAAGGCGATCGTGTATTGAGATCGTGGTCTAGGGCGGAGACAGCGTGATACAAGCGAAGATATTATCTCGGGCAGCTGATCACGACGCCGAGAAAAGAGCATTCAAGGCTCCTTTCTTTCTTTCTTTCTCCTTTTTTTCTCCGAATCCTCGAGGTACTACTGCAGATTTGCATAAGATCAGTTACCGATTAAGGCCGATAGAATCGCCGTCGACTTTGGCTCGAATCGGGATCGCTGACTTCCTGGATTTCTTTTTTCTCAATCACTTAACTTGCTAAAAAAGTATGCTGCAAATTCACCGATAGTTTTCAAAGTTTTTTTCTCTTCTTAATTTGTCCGTCGTCCAATATTCTATTAGCTCCGTAAAAAAATCTATTAAACTTTATAGTGAAGAGAAAATTAAAATTAAACTTTGTGAATTTTTCATCGTAAATGAGAGGAACGATAGGTACGAATTTTATTGACTGTTAATCGCAATTGATAGAAACAATTATGCCTTTATTTATATAATTGTTTCCATCGGTATAAATATG
>NW_017259255.1:1302800-1309573 GCF_001594045.1 Atta colombica | reverse complement strand
TCTCTCTCTCTCTCTCTCTCTCTCTCTCTCTCTCTCTCTCTCTCTCTCTCTCTCTCTCTTGAAGTAATAGCATCAGAATTGTTATACACGAGCTATTTAACTGTTGAGAGAAAAGTTGTAGTGCGATCATGTCGATTGTAATTAAATGCTTATCATTATATTCAATAATTAATGTTCGTTTAAATTGTGTGCGTCAAATCGTTTTTAAAAGAAAAAAAGTTTGTGTATAATTTTTAAATGATGTAAAACATAAAATTCTAAAATTTAAAGATTCTAAAATTCAATAAAAATAATTTAGACAATTTAATGTAAACGTAATTATAAAAATTTTTCAATTTGATATTTTCTAATAAAAGTTTTTGTGAATAAAATATAAAATATTGAAATATTTAAAATCTCATACTGAAATCTTTATAATTATAACGACAAAAAAGAAATATTGCGTATTAAACATTAGTAAAGTAATAATTTTAAAAGTTTCTCTTAATTGATTTAAAAGTTTACTTTTCTATTAACGTTACAGAAACCTTGGCCTTTTTGCTGCCTTGCTATTAATGACATAAGCTTCAAATGCAGAATGGCTTCAGAACAAATATAATACAAGATTTGGCGAAAATGATGATGGAACTCATCAAAGTATAATTAAACCTGCTTTTATCTATTTTTGTCCCACAATAATGCTCCAAGAAAATAAAATTGCAAAATTGAAAAATTTCTAGAAAGTTTTAAATATTGTATTTAGAAGAAGTACCAAATGTAAATAACAAAATGTATACTGTCTTTTTACACATAATCACACATAATCTTAAATCACATAAACATATTGTAAAGCGAATTTTGTATTATATTTGATACATTTCCAGAATTTTTATGCAACTTATTTTTACTCAGACAGTGCACAATATTTATACATATTTACAAGATTTATTTTAAATATCTTGTAAATATTTTTGTGATCTTAGATTGCACAGATTTATTATAAACATTTATTATAAATATGAAATATTTATAATTATGAAATATTTATTGTAAATTGTTTTGAAAATATTTAATGAGACATTATAATCCAAGTAAAAATATTTATTAGAAATATTTATTTATGTTTATCATAAATATTACATAAAATATTTAATTTATATTTTAATAATATTTCGAATAAAATTTTATATAAAATATGTATAAAATATCTATATAACATTTAAAAAAATAAATATTAATAAATATTTATGATAAATATTCTGTGCTATCTAGGATTAAATATACTAATATTTGTGTTGTATTATATACACATATTCCTACGCTTTAAAAAATGTTAAATTTTTTTCAAATTCAAATTGATTTTAATAATTTAATATGAGCTAAATAATTTTTTATGAGCTTATGTGGCTGATTATCACAGCGCGCAAATCAATGTCAACGCGAACTTGTTCAGTACACCGAAATTTTGAAAGGAACGAACATACGGCGATCGTGACATTGTATGCATATCAGACAGCTGGGCAATGCAGAAACTTGCACTTGTATCCAAATGATTTATGTGTGCTTTCCGATACATTTGTCAGACGAATTCCTATTAACCCTTACCCTACAAGACGGGTCACTAGCAGGGTTGGTAAAGACTAATGCTTTTTTTTAAGAATAAAACGTATTGTGTTTTTTCTTAAATATGTTTTTAATGCTTCAAATATGCTTTAAACAATACTATAAAAAAACATATTTAAAACATATTAAAAACATCAATTAAGCATATTTTAAACAGTTTACACATTTAAACACATTTAAAACATGTTTTTTTACCAACTCTGATAGTGACTCGAGCGATTCCTGTTCGTGCAAATTTCTTTGAGTCTTTCGGTAATTATAAATTATACATTTTATTATTTTCATTATTATTATTAAAATGAAGTTTCAATATTTATTCTAGAAAGATGAAAGTATGTTGGTGAATTTTTAGAGATTTTTTTAATCATTCTGAATAGATGAAAAAAACGGATGGATTCTAGTGTCTGTAGTGTCTCCGGATGAGGCAACAAATTGTATTTTTGTAGGATAAGGGTTAACTTCTTCGGTACATTAATAAATAAATATTTATTTATTTATTTATTTATTGTGAAAATCAATAGGAATTCAATATATACTGATTCTTCAATTAATATACTGATTAATACACATACACACACATACGCGCGCGCGCGCGCGAGTGCGCGCACACAAAACAGAACAAAAAATAAAATGTTACTTTATTTCATAAAAATAAACCTCTCGATTAATAAATTACGTTATCATATAAATCAAATATAGCGAATGTCTTGGTTGGTTTGTAAAATTATACGTATCACGTATATTTGTACCTAAATCCTTTTTGTACATAACTTTGACAGCATAGACCATTCTAGCAGTATTGCAGTAACATTGCAGCAACGTTGCAACAATATTACTGCAGACTTCAGTACTGTGAGGGAAGAGCGCATAACACGAATAAAATCTCACGAAGGATCCGGAAGTTGCTCAAAAGTTGCCGACGACGATCTCGAGCTACCGGTTTCCCATGAGATCAAAAAATAAAGTGCAGGATAAATAGAAAAGAAGAAGAAAGAGTGAACAGATGAGTGTGATCAGTAAAATACGTAAGATAGATAGATAGATAGATGAAGACAGAGAAAGAGAGAGAAAGAGAGAAAGAGAGAGAGAGAGAGAGAGAGAGAGAGAGAGAGAGAAGAAAAAATCGACGATATCGATCAGAAGAGAACGCCTTGTAGTCGCGTATTCGGAACATCGTACGTCAGAGAGGTCTCGAGCCCGTGGGAACACGAGCCCCTGTGGGCTCGATGAGCTCCCTTGGGTCCGTGTTGCAGGTAGATAACGAGGAGCTGCCTAGACGAGTCGCGCGGGAAGAGACACAGAGTTATAGAGAGAGAAACAAAACAAACATACGGACACACATGGAGACGTGTGAGGAAAGAGAGAGTAGAAGGGTAGAAGAGGGAGCATCAAGTCCTCTCTGAGGTGACATCGCCGAAAAATGCCCGTTGACATTCCTAGAGATTTTTTCGGTCTTTGTCGAACGCACGACTGAACGACGCGTCATCGATCGGATCGAGGTTTGATCTTGAATCATAACTCAATACAGAATCTTTTGTATCGAACTTATATAGCATATTTTTTGACTAATCTGGAATCCTTTTCTTGTCATGAGAATTAAATTTAAATGTAAATTTAGATTTAAAAATATTAGTATTTATTTTATATCAAAAATATTAGAAGATATTCAATAATGCAATTGATTTCGCGAATCAACGTGCACCTGCCTTCTTGTCGGAGCGTTTTAATAGATGACGAACCCCAACGCGACACGCTGAATGTGCCAAATGAAACGTGACTGGAACACGAATAGGGATCTTGATGCTTGCCCATAGTAGGACTCTTAAATGAAACCCACGTGCATCCTGATGATGAATTCGTGTATAACTATTGTTATACCGATGCGCTTTAGGTAATCGCGAAAAGATAAATCATTCCGTGCTGTAAATTCTTTTTCAGATCAATAAAAGCATTTAATGGCATTTATTCTCGCACAATTTTCTATTCTCTCTTTCTGTGACGTTATAATATAGAATTAACTATAAGTAATTGATTACAAGTTTATTATACGAATTAATTCATTTAAAAAAATTAGATGTCATTGTAATTAAATGTAAAATTTTGTAAAACTGAAATTTATTTAGTTACAAAAATAAAAATGCAGAGAAAAAATGGATAACAGGAAGTAAGTAAAAATCGATCGACAAATAATCAACACAAATAAGCGAAGGAAGCTTTAGTTGGAAAAATGCGGATTTTTTATCTCTAATATTTTTGCGTGAAACTTATATTTCGAAAAAATGCTTGATAAAATTTCTGACAAAATAAAATAAGATAATAAAACTTCAAAAATTTATATGTAAGGAAAAACCTATGTATTTATACAATTCTTACAATTTGTATTTATACAACCTATGTATTTATACAATTCTTTAATGAATTAAAATAAAAATGACTTTCTTGTATCTGTTGTTAGAACGACAGAAAGGGAAATTGAAGGAATTGTTATACGCTGTGCGAATCTCGTTGATGTTGGATTCGTTCGGTGCTCATCTCGTTGCGTTTTTGCTCTGCATAAATGATGAGCCCGAGTATTTTAATGAAGACATTCCGCAGCTGCTTGCCGGCTTCTTGGCGCGCGACGAGGGGAGAAAGAGGAAGGACCTCCTTGACTTAGATTTTATTCCTCATCCTTTCAACGTCGTATCTCAATGACGAACAATGGGATTATGAAAGCTGCTTTCGCAAACTGTCGATTAAGTTCGATGTCCTCATAATAAAAAAAAAGGAATACAATAAATGAAATTAAATAAAGTTAAATCGATAAAGTCATAGAATAAGTTAAAAGAATAAATTATTTTAAATAGCTATAAATTCGCTTATAATTTAATATATATGATTTGCTGTGATGACAAATTTTATTAATAGAAAATACATTTTTTATGTTTCTAATTTATTAATTATTTTACAATCTGAATATTTTTATTTCGAGATGTAATGTACTCGTAAAATCCGTTGCAAGATAATTCTTTTGTGATAACAAACTTAATGGGTATTATTTCCGGACTTCCGGATTCTTTAGAAAAATCCTGCCGATATTAATTGACCAAGACGAGCGAATCCCATTCCTCTGAATGCCCGAGAATCGCGACGTTGCATCGTAGAATGCTCGAATCATGCTCCCTAATTCTCCGATAATCCAGAGGCTATACGAAGATTTACCGTGATCGTCTCCGAAGTATCCTGAAGGGGTCTCCCGCAGAGCAGGTAGCTTCTTGCGCGAGAGGGGGAAAAGGAGAAGCGGAGAGACTTCTGTCAGCATGACCACGATTATATCTGTGCGTTTATCTACGCCTATGTCAGCCACGAGAGAGCCGAATGTCCTTGTTCTACAGTTCTATGTATAAGAGAACATGCGGCTCATTTATGTAATGAGGGATTCCTACCGTGGACAGCACATTGGTGGCAGAAGGATAAGGGGGATAAGTTAAAGACGAGGAGAGATCCAACACATTCCCTGATCATAAATCTATCTCATGGGAGAAGATATCATGTGGGGTCTAGGATAAAGATGAAGGTATATTGCGGTCGATAGTAATTTTGGGTTTAAACCAGGAATTTCGATAAATTAAAACAAGATTTGCTTCTAATACTTTTATTTCTTCATTTTCATCTTCGTGTAAATTCTTATTTACGTTTGGTACATATATGTATATATAGTGGAAACATTCATTAAGAAAATTCGCATAATACAAATAGCTACCACATATTAAAAGAAAGAAAAGAGAATAAAAACGAAACTATTTAATAATTAATTGATAATTGATATTTCATATTGATGATTAATAGAACTAGAATTAATTTATGTAGCTGCCACAAAATTTGAACATTGACGTGTGATAAATGGTCGAGGAATTCAAAAAGTAAAATTAATATTCATATTCACGGTTGGGACATTTATTGCACTGGTGCAATATCAATTCGATCCCCTATATCATCCCACCAGGTTACAAAAGGGGGAGCATGTATTTGGTATTTAATTACCGAGAACTGAAGGGTGATTCGCGCAAGTGTTCGATTATTTATTACGCAAATATCTAATGCTTTCAATATTATACAAAAATACTATTATACAAAAATTTAATATAAAAATTTAATGTAAACTATTATATTTCTACACTGTAATATTCTTTTTCAGATGTAGATATTCTTCAACGAATATAAATATACAATATACAATATTTATATTTAAATACTGTATACTTGCAGATAAAAATATCGAGAGGAAACTATTATTTTATCCTTTCTGTTTCAGTATTCTGATTTCTAACATTAATTGCGCTAGTAAATTTGCGAATGCGATTTCATCGCAAGCATAATGGGAACAATGAATAAACTATCGACCAAACAAAGCCAGTTTGCTAATTACAACAGCATAATATATTTTAGAGGCTGGCAATAAATTTCATTCCCTTCTCCTTTCATTCTTTAACCTTCTTTCCGTATATACTATACTGTTTCTATAAACACTACCCTTTATTCATACTAAACTTTTTGATGAATATAGCATCGATATTCGTTTATATTGTTAAAATTTTTGTTATAAACGATTTAAATACGTTCAATTTAATTGCGTTTAATCGACTTTTTAATTCAATTTTTGTCAATAAAGAATTTTCATTTCGTAAACAAAAAAAGAGCCACTCTATATGTCAGTTACTTTCTTCTTATCTGAGAACCGAGACAAGGGTTATGACTGCTATACGAGAATTTATTTTATTATGTACTGAATTTACTGGCGGCTACTGTTTATTATAATAGGAACCCGATTAGAGATTATAGAATTTATCTTTACATTTGTATGGAATAAATTAAAAATTATTTAATTTAATTTAAATGGATTTTGATTATGATATATTTTTATTTAATGTTAATCTGTCATTACAGAGAATTGAATTCTTTTGGCTGAATAATATTTAAAAGAGATAATGAAGATATATTAGGAAGCTCCAGATTTCGCTGCTGTTCATGTGAGTTTCACGTGGCTTCCTGTCGATAGTTTTTCCGCGTCTGAGGCATATGCACGATTGCGTAAGAAAACACGGAGATCATATGAAATGGTAGAAGAAACAGAACAGACTGATTTATATGTATGCTGCCGGGATGATGCCCCAGCCAGAGTCGACGATGTT
>NW_017259255.1:1301090-1302700 GCF_001594045.1 Atta colombica | reverse complement strand
ACCAGTAAAAAATTTATGCATTCGAATCTTAATATAGTATTTAACAAATACATAACAGAATAAAAATTGTCTACAATTTTAGAATCCAGAATTATGGATTAATAATCCAATATTAATTTACTGCTTTTCTTAAAATATCATAACCTTACTTGCAGCGTAAACAGAAATGGAACAAGATGAACCAAATTTTTTGCTTGAAAGATAAATTTACTTTTTCTATTTTTTTATGTAGAAAAAAAAGATCTGGAAGCATTTTATGGTTGACTTGCTCTTTGTAGCAAAAGTTGATGCTTGTTTTGACGAAATCTCATATCGTTGAGTCAAATAATACATGATAAAAACTAGTGGCAGCAGTAATAACTTACTAAATGCCATTTATCTTGAAACGGGCGTAGACTACGAACAACATATGCCTTACACGTGATAACGCGCGCGTCGATCATCTGCGCGTTTCCTCCTCGGCCGAAGTGACGAAGTTAATTGCTCGTTTTCTCATCTCGTTAGCGTTACTTCCGCCTACGTCGGGAAAACAAATGCACAAGCCCACGTGTTACGAGTTTAAATTAACGCCCTCGTGTTATTACGCTACATGTAGAACTTCAAGATTTCTTGTAAAACCTCTGATAAACAAAGTGTCTCTTTTCTATCAATCAAAGAATTACTTCTTCGTAGATATAATAATAAAAAAATAATTATGGTTTACCAATGCTAAAATTATTGTAGCAAATTTAATGTTGTAATTTGCAATACGTCACTTACCTGTATTATTCAGAAGAAGATATGGAAACTTATGATTGAACAGAGAATAAATTGAACTTCCCGTTCTTATTATGTGCTTAATTAAGTTTCTCATCCGAAGCACCATTAAATTTAATGATGGGTAATTAATTTTTGTAAATGAATTGCAGAAATATATAAAATATTATTTTCTATAATAAAAATTGCCTTTAAAAACCAATCGATTAAAAATGAAACAAAAACTACAACGTAAAATTAATTAAAAAAATAAATAAGTTTATGGATTAAAAAATATATCATTAATTATAAAATATATTATATGTATATTATAGAATATATGTATATTATAGAATATTTAGTTAAAAAGTAACAAATATCTCGTTTTTGTTTCTGCAATACTAATTCGTAAAGATAATTATAAAAATCAAGAAAATGAAATAATTAATAGAAATTCAAAAATTGTGAAAAACCAAAATATTGATTAATTAATTAATCAATATTTTGATTTTTCACAATTTTTGGATTTTGGAATCAAGAAAGAAAAGAAAAAATAAATATTGACGGTAAATATAAAAGGCAAATGATGTGATATGCGAATTATTTATTTAACAATTAGACAGGCGATAACATGAGATGGATACGGTGTACTTAATGTAGGCAATACGATGATGATTATACCGGACAGATACTAAACGATGAAATAGCAGGTGGAAAAGATTTGAAAGATGAAGAGACAAGATATGCGTAGGGTGTAGCCAGGATGCAAAGAATAATATAGTTGACTCGTCGGATGATAACTATTTTAATTCGCTAACTCGGGGAGATTTCAGAATATTTGCAGCGCCTATTGTTTATGATACATTAATAATAAT
>NW_017259255.1:1295358-1300990 GCF_001594045.1 Atta colombica | reverse complement strand
ATTAATAATAATATATTTATATATATGGCAAGATCATTGGTCAATAAATACTTCACTTAAGTCGGCAGCTAAATTTGCCAAATAATTATTTTATAATTCTAGTAGTACTGATATAAATTAAAAAAATTCGAACTTTTTAAATATCAAATTCACAAATTTAATGTTTTAAATAAGAAAAAAAAATCGAAGATATTAATTATTTGGGAAATTTAGGTGTACCTTGACGGTCTAAATCGCACTACACTATTGTATCAGTTGAAGACGATTCTCGGTCGCGTTTTCACGGCCAATCCTTTCTTCGACGCCAGACACAGCAGTCACTATAAAGGTAATAGTGCGCGCAAGTATTCGTCTAATATTATCTTTACGCTAATAGTAGATCCTTAAAATATGTAGGTAACACTATGTACATGACAACGACGGATATTTCAGTCGTCATTTTTGCTTAACAAAGTCCTCGTTCCTGTCACATTCATGTCTATACGATCCACATCATCAGATCGTATTATTAAATTTTCTTATTACTTGAAATACAGTCCTTCAATCGACTTCTAAATTTAAGGAAACCGCATGCCTGCTGCCGATCTCCAACGCTCGATCCTAGAACCAGTAGAGGTCCTTGGAATCCTGAACTTGAGATTCGAGTCCTGCAACAGCGAATAAGAGAGAAAAATGTTATTGAATATATAATTCATTAAATCTATTAATATATATTCGATATATATATATATATTTTTTTTTTTATACAATATTTGAAGTTTAAATGCTGTTATACATATATACATAAAATTAAAGACTTTACTATTTTTAATTCTATATTTCTTAGATTTTGAAATGCTTAAAAGTAAAAGATCAATCTTACAATACAAAGGTTTCTGGCACTTAGTAAAAAATTTCTAAATGTTATACAAGTGATCAGCTGGTTCAAACTGCTTTCCGATCTGAAAGACGTCTCTTGTCGTTGCTCGAAATTATTTATCGGTAGTAATAAAAGAAGAGACAACGTTATGACGGATGCGAGGGTGCAGAACTGGTGATGGCACCCGCTGAGCAACACGGACAAACCGATGAACGAATGAACGAAGGGACAAATGGGGCCTGATGTCATGAGATCGACCAGTTAAGATCTCATATTCCTTGTGATCGAATTTATCTCTTATCTCGTTATACCGAAGAGTGAATCAACAGATCATCGTCGCCGATACAGCATTCTTGTTTAAGAAGGCGCGATTTTATTGTATACCCATCAAATATATAGTTTAATAGTATAAATGTTATCTCGTATGCAACATTCCATACAAGGAATGTTTGAAAAGTTTTGCAAATCAATACATAGATAACGCTAGAGAGAGTGCTTGATTTTATGACATCATTTTTTATAATATCATCGGTGAAATTTTATTGCATTCTCTCTGACAAATTGTTTTATTTTATTTTTGCAGTAAATGTTTAAAAAAAAAAATTAAAATATCATGCAGTTATCAAATATTCTGTAATAATATATATATGTTATTATATCTACATAAATTTCATACGATGATAATGACATATTTTTTTATAAGATATCTGATAATAGCATGATTTTCTAATTTTTATTTTTTAAAAGTACGTTTTACAAAGCAATGTTTAATATTCTCACTATCGCCAAAACAAAACGACTTGAGTAAAATAATTTTTTCCGCAGCTTTATATATACTTTTTTGTAAAACTTTTCAAATACTCATATAAAATATTAATTATTAAAAGCAATATCTTCGATTAAAATTGAACACAAACTCTGGCGTAATTTAATAATTTCGGATTTATTTTATTTAATTAAATGATTATTTCAGAAGATTTTAAATAAAAAAGCGAATAATGTAAAAATGTTGTTGCTTAAATATATTGTTGAATTAAATTACTACAACGATCAAAGAATATATCTAAAACAATAAATTATATTTTCAAAATTCTCTCTTTCCAATATTTCTTCTTTAATATTTCCTGATCGGATTGAGCGAGCCGCGCCTTCGATTATCGTACAACAGATCGATGTTTCGATATCGTGAATTGCCAACATGTGATACGGGAGATTAAATTTGTATCCATCGATACACACGTGTCGGCACGTGGACGGATCTACCTGCTTCAAAGTCAGCAACGTGAGATACATGATACGTCGCCATATTGGCGCACTCACGCACATACACATATACGCGAGTGCAAACACAAAGAGTTCGATCGTGTGAGTGATTGTCGACATCGCATGGAACGCAAAGTATTATTTGATCGAGAGAGTCACTGAACCGGTAAATGATCAAGAAAGGTATCGACGGAAAAAAGGAAACAATCCTCGAAAATTATTGCGACAGCTCGACTATTATGCAGAAATGTATAATACGATGATGAATTTATATTTGAAATAAAATCTTGTTTTGTACGAGGTTTTATGTACCTAATACAATCTATGTATTATTGAAAATATTTATAAATTATTACACACACACACATTATTAGAAATTATTATAAATTGACTGTTGATCAACGAATTCGTAGCATTTTCATTCTTAATTTAGCATACAAAGAACATGTATACGGAAAAAAACGAATTTTTATTAAAATATCTAAAAATTTAACTAAATCTATAACTTAAAAATAATTTTGTTATAATAATTATGTAAAAAAACATTGTTATAATAATTATGTAGGATGCCATAGAATATCAACACTTTCTGCAATATTGTTTTGCAATATTATTATTACGCTTAAGCGTTTTACATAATTATTTTGATAGTCTAACAAAATTATTTTCAGAAGTATCTAGTTAAATTTTTAGATTCAATAAAATCATCCTTTCCGTATATAGAAAGGATTAATAAAGTGTTTATTAAAAGAATATTAAAAATTTGTGTAATGTTTTCAATAATATAATAAATCTGATAAAGAAAAAATTTTTGTATATTTGTCGAAATTTTTTTTTTAAACTAGGAAATACTAGAAAATACTTTAGATATGACACACACACACACACAAATTCGAATTTGGTTGAAAATAATTAATATAAGTTAAAAATGTAACGATGTCTTATACAATGATTTATACATATTATATATAAATTAATCGCGATTACAATTTTATCTAACGGGTGAAAGATGAAAGTATCTACAAGAATTGTACGCTTTTTCCATTTAAATTGTAGATTATCGTGACCTTGACTCTGTTAATTTATTTAGAATGTTATTTTGCGTGATTGAAATTTTAGTAAACGTAGAGGAGAAATTCTTGGTAATTTCTGACAGAACGTTTCGTTTCGCCGGTTTCCTTGGAGTTTGTACGCCTCACTTCTTTGTCGGTAGAACTAAAAGGGAATTCCTTCGCGCGGGATCTCGCAATGCTCTTTGATATCGCGATATTGAATGTTGGAACATTCATAACAGGTGCGTCCGTCCATAACTTTGTATTCGCTGATCTGTGTGCGTTTGAGGTTTCAAACAGAAACATCCCGTTCTGTATTTCTTAAGAATATGATAAACGCGGTACGCGCCTTTCTCACGAAACGTTATCTTTATACAAAGTCCATACAAAAATCATGACAATTGAGCTAAATAGTATAAATTAATATTTAGTATTTTTTCGTCTTATCACGTTCTTGAAATATATATAATTTATTGGCAAAAATAATAATAATAATAATATAATTATTAATAAAATCATCACATCGAAAAAGAATAATTATATTAATAATATAATATTCTAAATAAATCAAATTTATTTTAAAATTATAGCTCTTCTTCACAATTATTTTACTAATAATAGAAAGTCTCTTATTGAGAAACGCAATAATTCAGAGTGGTCATCGTGGTAATTCTTGTGACATCGTCAATCTCTCACGGAAATTCTGAATAGAAACGCCGGCGTATAATCTTCGTGAGAGGACATCCTAATTCAATACATCCTGCGACACCGCGAATACCGAGTAATGCGCCATAAGTGTCACCGGCTAGGACAATTTATGCGAGTTGCTTATACATATAACGCATATTCGCCGTAGGTATATGCGAAACCGATATATAGCCCAGGGTGCTGGGAAAATGGCGAGGTAAGGGACAGCTTGGTAAATGGTGTGTCGAATAACCCGGATAATATTGCTCGATGTTTGCCATATTACGTTTGCCACGAAGTCACCCTCTGTGTTTGCAGCAAGACACAAGGGATACGATCACATCTAATTCCCAGAGTGAAATAACAACTGAATGTGCCGAAATATCAATTTTAGTTATTATACTTAATCCTTAAATATAATCCTCATCGAAAAAATTTTTATTTCCATCATTTTTTCTCTTATCAAACATATATAGTACCGTTCTTGATAATTTAATATTTGATAATTGAAATTTGATAATTAATATTATTACACGTAAAAGAACGGTTTTGCTAAAATATCTAAAAATTTAACTAAATACAAACCTGAAAATAATTTTGTTGGACTAATAAAATAGTTATATAAAATGCTTAAGCGTTGATAATAATGCTGCAAAAAGTTTCAATATTCTAACAATTTGTTTGAACAATTTGTTTTCTGCATAATTATTTTGACAGTCCAAAGGAAATTGTTTTCAATTTTGCATAAAATAATTTTTAAATATTTAAAACCATTCTATTTGTATGTATATACTTCTATTCATATGATATACAATAATCTCTTTTTATCTTTATTAGAATAAGAATTTGATGAGATTTTGATTGTTCTGAGCTGAAAGATCTTAAACAGATCTTTTGTCTTTACAAGTGGTTTTTCCGTTTTCATTTAGAGTTGATCTGAGGAAGGAGGCAGGTTCGACACGTGCAATATTGCGTCCAACACACGTCGCTGATCCTGGAGATTTGAGAGGTTTAATTTGTAATTAATAGTCGCTCATCAGTGCATACGGGTTCAAGAGGGGCGCCAGTCGACCAGGCTTACAACGAGTTCAAGTATATTGGATTCCAGACGGCGAGGGTCTGACCCTTCCCCCCATTGATAAGGGTCATCACAATGCTCGTCCCTTGCGCGCATCCCTCGCCGGTGAAGGGATGGCAAAGGGTCGAGTCCTCACTTTTTGCAGAGCGAGGGTGTTCGATTTAATTTAATCTCGATGCCCTTGTTTCTAAACGTCGAACGCGATTTTCAAGCGGTCGCAGGCAGAAAGGTGATCGTCTTCGTTTTACATTCTGTGTAACGAGAGACGCGAGGAGATCAAAGAACAAAAAAAAACATGATAGAGGAAACCAATAATGCAGGATATCTAGACTTGACAATTGCAAATAAGAATTTTACACTTCTTGATTTTAAAACGCGAAGCTTTAAAACATCTTTTATATGTATAAAATAAAAGCTTCAATTTAGGGATATATATCTCATGCCTTCACACAGTCTTTATATAAAAATATATAAAAAATAATGCAAAAATATCAAGAATTGCAAGATTTTAAATCGAAAGATTGAAAAAGGATAAAAAACAACGCGCGAAGAGAGCACGAATCTCACGTATTCGCCAATGCGGCAACCTGTCTAGTTCGCTTCGTTCGTAGAGAAGCAAGCACAATTCGAGAGATCGATATAACCAGCAACCGCTCGACCACTCCCTCCGTTCGCAAGCTGACCAATCGAGGA
>NW_017259255.1:1286992-1295258 GCF_001594045.1 Atta colombica | reverse complement strand
ATGTTCTAGATCCGAAAATAAATGTGTATACATGTATATATATATATATATATATATACATAGTATCATCTTGTACCCCAAGTTGGACCTTAAAAGTTTCTTAGATTCTATCAATTGAATTCTGGATGTTTCATAATTATGCTGGATTTCATAGTCTTCTTCATTCTAGATCCCTTAAATTCTATGTTAATTGATGTTTATTTATTTTAAATCCCAAACCAATTTTTTTAGATAAATACGAGATGTTTGAATATAATTGATTAAAATTATTTAAAATTGCCTGAATTCGGATCATACAAACTCTAATTTTGATAATCCATGATACTCTTTAAACTTGCATACCTTAGAATCTGGTATCTTAGTTGCTAAATGGTTTAAACCATAGCATCTTTAGATCCTGCCTCGGGTTCGCTGCATTCCGAACACAGTTCATTTATCAGAACGGTAAGAATGTTGAACTTGTTTATCTAAAACCAGACCACAGATTAAAATCGTATGCGTGTCTGTACTATGAATAAATTAATACATATAATTCGTTTCTTTATCGCGTGTTCTTAAGCTAGTCAATATCAATGCATGTTCAACATTACTCTTATTCAAAAGATGCTTAATCTTTTAAAGAAATTAAGTTAATTTATTTAAAATAAAACTCTAAGATTAGATTGCACATGTAGAAAAATAAATAATTGTCGACGACATATCAAATTTATCGACTTATTTTTTGTAGAAGATAAATTAATGTTCTCTTAGAAGTTTTATTAATTATAAGATATTAATTTAGTTTCTGAAAATAAATCGACAAACTTGATTTGTTATATCAAGTATAATATAAAATTGAATAAAGTTAACAATAAGTTTGAATGTAATTTCACTTTTATTAAGATTTCTTTTAGATAAAACGTAAATCGTTTCAAGACTAAAATTCAACACTGGAAAAAATCTGATTGCATTAATTAAAATTCTGATTGAAAATGAATAAATCAAAATTTTCTGGTTAAATCTATTATATGATTCTTGCGAATAATCAAATTTCTGATTAATACAATCAGAATTTTTTAGTTCATTTTCAACCATAAATTTTTCTCAGTGAAGTAATTGATCGCTTTGCAATATCGACGATTTCCCACGGGAAACAGCAGCGGCAAGCCGCAAAATAAAAGCAGAGTGATGCATGTGTGCGAAGACATCGCCATGTTAAGACGCGGGCGCGTCATCCGGTAATTGCGATTTATTTCTCTTAATCACTGCGTAAACGGCAGCCAATTTATACGGTTCGAGTTAATTTCGTGCAATTATATAATTACTGAACGCGGCGGCCATCGCGCAGCTAACCTAATCGGTTTGCCGAGCCGAGCGCCGTAATGGCGGCACTTAAATTTAAAGATACTTCAGAGACTTTGCGCGCACCAATTCACCCCTGGTTCAACCCAACGCTCGTTTCACCCTCTATTACTCTTTCGCGAGTTTCTTGATCAGAACACGAATTTCTGTTACCTAAATTCTTCACAAACAAACTCACATTGTGAGGTTATTTTACAATAGTAAATTAATAACGATTAGGTTTATGCTTTTTAATAAAACTTTATATTTTTAAATAAATTAACTTTATATAAATTTCATATATTTATAATTTTGAAAAACTAACAATTGGAATTTGTCTTATCAAGGATATGGCAACAATTTTTTATTCTCTTGACTTAAAAAATACTCTTCCTCTTCTAAATTATAAACTAATTTGTTATACTTACTTATGTAACTCTTTTCTTTTATAGACTTTTACACAAAACATTAAATTTATACAAAACATTAAATTCATAGTATTTATTTTTATTCCACAATGTTCTGCTCGAATGAAAGGGAACTGTAGAGGGTTGGGATTCATTTTGCGGCATGATACTTGGTCTCGGTGTAAAGCAAAGTGAGGGTACAAAATCGATATTAGACCTCTTCTCCCTTCTTGGGATGGATGTCACTGTTCCCGTGCTTGGCAGCCATGCCTTTCGTCTAGAGAAACGGAATTCAGCAGCCTAGGATCTTGGCAGCTGTGGAAGTTAGATGAGATTTGGACGATCTAAGAATTTGTACGAAAGTGCATAGATAACGTGCACTTCCGGATTTCATTATAAGTAAAGTCGAGGAATGTAAAATTAAATCAAGAAGTCGAAAAATTTAAAATTCGAAAAAATCGTGCACCAGAAGAAATGTAAAATATATATATAAAATGTAAAGTAAATAAAGTAAATAACGAACGAAAGATATATTTAGATGCAATATATACATCCTAATTGAAAGCACAAAGTCGAAGAAAATAGAAATAGGAACAAGGTTATAAAAATAAAAATAACGAGAATTCCAACACGTCGTTCGCAGAATAGCGTATCTCAGAAAATTCCAAAGACCATATGCGAAATTGTGCGACTGCTTCAAGGTGAGGGGAAGGCGTGTAAGCTGCATCAGGGTGCAGACAGATGGGAGTGGTCTCTGTAATCACAATGGGCGTGGTTTTTCACGGCTTACTGCAACTGCATCACATGGGGTATAAAATTGTGCACAGTCGGATTCTATCACTTTTACCGGGAAATCAATAATTCGATTTGATTTGTGATAAAATAAAAAAATCAGAACAAATATTTTCCCTCCTCCTCTTTCAAACATATAGAAAATAAAATATAAACGTTTGCATAACTATATCACATATATAGCTATTATTTAATAATTTAATTGTATTCTATATATATTTTAAACACATTATCTAATATTTGATTATTTACACACGATCTAATATTAATTTAATTTAAATTCATTTCAGCTTATCTATTCATTTCAAACCTTATTTTATAACATACTAAAATCTGTACTCTGCACGCACAGGACTTTAAATTTCTCGGCGGCTTTTCCTCGCAAGCAAAATGAAAAATTAAATCAGAGATGAACAGAAATACCATTTTTCTATACCGCATAATTTAACGCTATTTTCTGGTTCGCATAATTCACCGACAGAAGAGCAGCGCGTTCAAGGAACGAGGGTATGTTCGACGGGATCCTGCCGACGCGGCTGCAGGAACGAGATGTTTTGCGGATGCGTCCGCGGTTTTTTGTCCTGGACGATTTTGGTGGGTGAACGCCGAGCCGAAAGAGGACACTGTATGGATCGCGGCTCCCATTAAGCCCTTATTAATTGCGAGCATCTGAGGGACCGACTGATCTTTCTTGCGCTACCTGCGCGCCATTCCGAACAAAACTCCATCCTGCTGTCGCTCGACACAGTCAGGACACGGTAGGATCTTTGATACGCCGTCGATATGCCGACATACGCAAGTATATCAGATGTAATGGGGATCGCGATGTAATAAATCAGAAACAAATATTAGAAATCCGAGAATGAAGCTCTTATTCTAACTCGTTAATGATAATGTCATTGCGCATGTATGTTTTATATGTGATAATGACAATATAACAATACAGACAATATTATTAAGAGTAACAGGATAGGGACGTAAGTATTTAATTCAAAAATTAATTCTTTCTCTTAAATAATTTTATTAATTATTTTATAACTCTTATAGAGATCTGAAATAGTTACGAGTTGAATAATAAATGTTATTTAAGGGAAAAATGTTGACGATTATTTCGCTGAGAAATAAAAACAGATCAAAGACAACGTATATATTGTTTCACATTTGATTTGATCACTCGACGAAAATCTTTCTCTTTCTTCTTCGTTAAAATTAATATTAAGAACCTGAAGCTATTTATTCTTATGAAACTAAAAGAAAACGCGATAATCTCGCGATCAGTTTCGCCAACAACGAACGCTATTTATTAAACTGACAATTTATTTTTCCTATGCGAATCTCAGAAAATAAATATTTTGAATATTTCACACATTCCGCGTTCTCTTAAAATTTACCTGAATGTTCACATTCGCCGTTGGTGAAACCGAACATGGAAAAGTCTACTTACTTACCGGAGAGAGGTGCGTAGTGACCGTGAGGATAGGGCGGCGCCGAGGAAGCGTCGACGAGAGATTGCGACGGCGTCGCCGACGTCCATTCCTTGTAGGTCGCGGCGTGCGCGTGATGCGCCGCGTGATGAGACGTATGGTGGCCGAGGCCGCGTGCACCACCCAGCAGAAGGCCACTGTAACTCGCTGCTGCTGCCATATTGTGGTGATGGTATTCGTGCACGGCCCTAGAAAAAGAAAAGAAAGCATAGGAAAATTCATTACAAGAAGGAAATGATCTGTGGTGTGAAAAAAATTAACGTGTACTTTTCGAATCAAATATGAATAAAATTAACTACTGACACGTAGCGTTTTGGCGCACAGAGATACAGGGAGGAGATATTGCGCCAAACCAGCACATAAAAATAGCATCACGGTTCTCAGCATGTCGATATAGTCGCCTTGATTATAGTGTGTCGTGATCGATGAGAATTAGAAAATAATATATGTCATCAGTACCCGATGCCAATCTCAAAGGGGTAAGGTAAAAGGAGAAAGCAAAAGAAAGAAGCGGAAGAAAGATAGCGACATGGATTTAAAAGCGAAAACGAAGAGCACAGGTATGTGAAAAATACTAAAAACCGTCGGGAGCAGGTAACGCCGAGATCTTTAGCACTGATCTGACTACATCTATAAATTACAAATCTGTCACCGTTGCCGTAGGAAGAGGATGGAAGGTATCAGTGACTTCTTTTTTTTTTGTTTTAATTTACTTTACTCCACTGTCCTATGTGTACTCTTTTGTCATTTCTTTTTCTTCCTTTTGTTCTAATGATAGTTGTCGCTCCAAAATCAGTTCGTTAATTCATTCAATGTTAAATTTCAATATCATGTACTCAACGATATCACGCTTTAAAAATATAGAAACATGAATCAACGCGCAGCTATGAGAAAGAAAGATAACAGAAATAATAAGTTATTAATATAATAATAATTAATTCAACATGGCAAAAGATCATGCTTAAAAATTTCTCGTCTCACTAATTAATGAGCTATGTAGCATTTAATGGCGCGCTCACAGGAAAAATTCCCAGCATGCGGTCTCGGTTTTACGTCTCTACAGTGTGACGAGATGCTGGAGTTACACGCAATTATTCGATGCACACGATCAAGAATCAATGGGACATGGCGCCGATATTCTATCGCACAACTTTGTAAAGAATGTCTATTAAACAACGGGAAAAAAGGGAACTATGCCATTTATGTAAAATGGAAAAAAGATAGAAATACAGAAAGAAAGAGAAAGAGAGGGAGAGAAAGAGAGGAGAAATAGAAAAAATAGAGAACAACAACAGCGATCGGTAGCACTGACCTGTGATGGTACTGCGGGTAATGCGGATGCCATGGATCCGTCGGGTACTCGTAGACATCACTGGGATGCTGACTATTCCAAAAGGAAGGGGGAAAGTTCCTCATGGACATAGGGGAGATATTTTCTGCAATAAAAAAGAAAACAATTTTACAATGACGGCGCTTTTAATAACTTGCGCGAGAAAACATGCGTCTACGAGAAATTCTTAGAGAGAGAGAGAGAGAGAGAGAGAGAGAGAGAGAGAGAGAGAGAGAGAGAAGAGAGAAACAGTCTTTTTAATTTTTCTATAAAAATCTTATTTTGCCCTCAGAAAACAGGGAAGAGCGATCGAGAGGTCCTACCGGTTGTTTATGTAACCTTTCTCGAGCGCGTGCGACTCGGCGCCTCTCAGTCGGAATCTGATCGGAGAACATTCTATTCTCTGCTGCTAAATATCGTGCTATTCTTATTTTTCCTGTGTTTAGAAGCGCGAGTCCATTGTCGAAAAAAAAAAAAAAAACGGTTTTCAGGGCAAGCACAAGCAATGCTATAAATACTGGTGCCAAAGCGATGATCCTCAAGTGATGAATATTACCGATAACTCGTTGTTTCTTTCTCTGGGGAGATACGCTCTCCTCCGGAAAACGGGTTCCAAGCGATCGCGCTTCCACCAGAAACCACTCGTCCTAACTAGTAGGAATAAATAACGTCGCTGGCCGACTAAATCATCGTAGTTTGTAACGGCGGAGTAAATTAGCAGCCGGTATGCCTCTCCTAGCAGATAATCGAAGCGACTTAGCCGGAGATGAAATCGCGTACGTGCATGCGCGCGCGAGAGGGGAGGGAATTAGAGGGCATAAATCGTGGACCGGCGCGGTCGACCTCGCGTTGGTCCACAACCTTCGGTCGCACGTTCCGATTGGTTGGGGATGGATTAAAAAAGAAAAGAAAAAAAAAGAGAGGGAAAGAAGAGAAGAATCCAACGTGAGCGAGGACCGCGCGAGAGAATTGCAAGAGGATACACGACAAGCTTCTGGCTTCGAAGTGGCCGCTTGTAAAACAACCAAGCGGTACCCTTCTGCCTTCCGCCGATTTGATCCCGTGGGATTCTGCCTGCCCGTTTAGTGAAGCTTTTCGGAATCGTGGGAACGAATATATTATATTTTAATAAAGAATCAATTAAAAGAATTGATCAAGCTATTATTATCATCCTTACATTAATTAATTGCCTAAAGTTAATGCTAATTTGCAATTAATAATGTGTCATATGATCATGATAATGTATAACAATAAATCACATAATATATATGATATTAATATGATAATAATCATGATAATTTAGATATTACAATATAGAGCAATATGTTACAACATTTATATATTATAACATTTGTAAAGCTGTCTGATATTGTCTAAGATACTTGTTGTCTCTGCTATGATATCGCATCATTGCTTCGATTTAATAATTACTGCGTTTTCTTTTTACCGTTTAACTCACAACAGTTTGATTAAATAAGATTATTAATTATAAAGAAAAGAAAATGAAATTATCATTAGTAGAGCAATCACAGAATACTAAGCGATTTCAACTTTTAACATCACAAGTTTCAATGAACCACCAAGAATATCCGATATGTATTAGCAATAATTTAAATTTTAATACTTGACAACTTATGTAATATTTTAACTTTTAAATTTGTTTTAATATTGAGAATGACCCGATTGGCATCGCAACGTTTGTTATTGTACTTCTTTATATTTATTTTCTGAATATTAAATGTTCTTAATTTGTTTTTAATCTGACTTGTAGCCTTTCTATTTATTTATATTAATTTATTCTGATTGAGATATATTATTATTTTATATTGCAATATATTACATTATCGACTTATTGCATACAATAAAAATTTTGATAAAGTTATTTATCATTAAAGTATCTATAAAAAAACACTAATCGATATTCGCAGAATAATTTTTCATCGAAGAAATTCTTTGAGATGACGCGATATCTTACATTTTTATAGATATCACACTTGCCACGGATAAACAGATAATTTTTATTATAGATTACGATGTGAGATTGAACATTTTATCAACAGTTGCAGTGACCTAATCGGTAAATCAACACTGAAATACCGGATCTTACATAAACGGGCGAGTCACAACACATGAAGTTATGGTTCTCGATAACATGGTAATAACATGTACAATTAATTAATCGCGCAAGTTTGAAGTATCTATAAATGAACTATAAATTAAATTGATTTCTGCTTGTTGATCGATGAATTTTCGAATCAAGATTGCACCTCGATCAACAGATATATTCTTTTTGCTTAATGAAATAATATTTTTAAAAATATTGAAAGGAGAAAATTATATATACAAAATGTCACGCTATCAAACATTCTATCGAGCTTCTTTTAAAATTAATAAAAAGATTTTACTTTATTAAATGTAAAAGTTAATTTAAAAAATTACTTGCCATTAGTTTAATGACATGTATACAGTATGTTACATGTATGTTGCACTTTTGTAAAGTATAATTAAAGAGATAATTATAAAATGTATTGTATTGTATAGTCATATATGTATTATCATCACAAATATGATCCTGTAATTCTCGAGATAGACAGGGATACGGCTGAGGATGTCGTGGGACTGTTTGCGGCTTCTCTCTAGTATCTGTCTCGGTCTCGGTTCGCCGACTGTCCTTTATTTATTAACGCAATTAAAGAAACAGAGTGTCGACCGTCTGCAGCCGGCTTTATTCTTTGCCGATGCCGCGACCAAAGAGAGAAAGGGTATCGCTCTACGTGGAGGAGAATGGAGGGAGGGAGAGGAGCGGGTAGAAAGGGTTGTCGAAGCCTGGTTAGCCAATAAGTACCCGCGTGTTCCTTAGAACTTCAGAAAACGCCGACGTTTTAATCGACGACTTGCGACTGTCCGTTTTCGCAATCGCATCTACCCTTGGT
>NW_017259255.1:1286625-1286892 GCF_001594045.1 Atta colombica | reverse complement strand
TTTTTATCCTACGAAAAAATTATCAATCACCCATCTAATATCGACTTTATGATACCGATCGGATGCGTGGATAACATAGTTACAGTGAACTACTTTGAACGCGAAAACACGCACGTTTGACTTTGAGTTGTAAAAATTGTTAATTTTATTTTTATTATACAAAAATATTAAAAATGCGCTATTTTTTTAGTGCGCTCAGATCAGCATATATCTACGCATCTGATCTATATCACTAAGTTGATAATTAGATGTGAGGTCAATAATTTT
>NW_017259255.1:1267474-1286525 GCF_001594045.1 Atta colombica | reverse complement strand
TCTATTAAAATAATTAATTACATTATTTATTTAATAAAATTTAATTTCTTTATATTAAAATAATCAAAGAGTATTTAAAAGTATTTTTGAAGTATTTTATTATTAGCACATTTTTATATACTAAATTTATTTAATTAGGTCAGTCATAGATATATAACTTCTCTCTCTCAATTTGTACACAATCCTCAAAATAACTCTATCTTTTTACGCAAAATAATTTCTATTTGTTTCGAACCGGAACCCACCGTATTTTTTCAAACCAATTACTCGAATTCCTTTTTAATTCCGAGAGTAACTCTTTTCTCTTTCTATCTCTTTTCTTCCATTGAGCTATCCCCTCCTCTCTTTCCTTCTTTGTTTTCTCAGCGTGCGCGTTTTAGGCTCAAAGTCGCGTTCGGTCCTTGTACGTACGTTACCCGGCATTCCGCGGCTAAAACTGTCTCTCGCGATGTCGCCTCTCCATACTCCACTCCCCGCCTTCCTTTCCCTCACAATGTCTTTCCTCAGCGCTTCTCCACCATCCCTCTTTTCCCAGCAGAAGCTCTTAATTTACCATTCGTACGAGCACGGTCGCGGGAAGTTAGAACGCAAGCAGAAGAGAGGGAACGATGAGCGAGGAAAGAGGGTGAGAGGGAAGTGGTGAGGCGTAACAATTAGGTCGTGTTGTCTTGAATTCTAAGCAGGCTACTGAACTGATCCTCGGCGCACTGTGGTCGGGATAAATGCGGCCTTAAACGACACCGATATAGACGAGCTTGCCGATCGCTTGCCAAACCCGCTCGCGTGCTGACAATCTTCCCTTCGTCCTCCCCTGCGGTCGAGGTTCCTTCTGCTCTTTTCTCTTCACTGGCCTGCCCTGCCCTGCTCGCGATTTAAGTCGGCGCGAGTACGAACGAGCTACAATTGTCACGAGGCTTGTTAGCCTTGTCGCCGCCTAATGGCGTACTTTATTACTCACTTCGAAAACATTTCGTTGTCGAAACGTTTTGCCTTCATTGAGATTGAAAAATGGATGGACCACAAAATTCGAGTATCACGATTGATACCATGAATAAAGTGAATTCCAATCCATTTAGAATTCAAGTATATTTAAAATTCTTGAATAATTGTACATACATTTTAAAAAATATGAGGATTTAACATCATGCCAATGTTTATATAATTTTTACTGTATTGGCATTAATATAAACACCAACATGATATGGATTTAACATCTTTGTTTAAATAATATTAATATTGACATAGTGTTAAATTTACGCACATATTTTTTAGAGTGTATGTATATTATAGAGTGTATGTAATTATTCAAGGATTTTAAATGTAATTGTTTTAAATTCTAAATGAATTTTAAATTGGAATTCACTTTATTTATAGTATCAATCGTGATGCTCGAATTTTGTGATCCATCCATTTTTCAATCTCAATAGAGTTTATATGCCAACACCAACACAGTGAGAATTACATTTAACCCTCATACCATCATATAGTGTTAAATCTATATCTACATTTCTTAAAACGTTTGTATTTTTTAAATAAGTTATTTTTCTCTAAATATAGAGAAAGATAATCACATTTGGCATCTTACCCTTTAATTTATCGTGAGCGAGGGCCCTTTGAAAGTGTTCCTCCACTTCTGACGCCGCGTCGCCTCGATAATGCGT
The DNA here is from genome assembly GCF_001594045.1 of Atta colombica. Lineage (NCBI taxonomy): Eukaryota > Metazoa > Arthropoda > Insecta > Hymenoptera > Formicidae > Atta > Atta colombica. The sequence continues at coordinate 1,284,864 of NW_017259255.1, read as the reverse complement.
AAACACGACGCAATTCGCGTTAACGTACTGCGCTCTGCTCTCGCCATCGTCGGAGTCCTCGGTCGTGCCGGCACCCACGCCTGCGAGCCGGTGTATTAATACGCAGGTGTTCACGTGACGATACACACGTTGCTGTAAACCGAGACAATTAATCGTCTCACCGTCTGTCGATCTGTCGTCGTCCAACGTTCGCGAGGGTTGCGAGGTGGTGGTTGCAAGGGGTGGTCGCGGTTGCGGCGTTGGCCTTGGGGATGCAGGACTCGGCGCGGACCCTACGGAACCTGCACTGCTCGGCTGACCTTGAGGGACGCTTCCGCCGGCGCCGCAAAGCTCGATACCGGCTGCTTCCAAAGATCTTTGATGCACATTCAGCTGTAATAATAAGCAATTAGTCTCGTATGCAACATCGTCGATTTTTAAAATTTTATTATACCAAAGATTTTAAACGTCAAATCTACGATTTTTATGTCTAATTGTAAGAACATTTCTGGATTACATTACATATATAAAATTAAAAATGATATATTTAATTAAGATTCTGCTGACTTTTAGGCGACGTGACTTATAATGGAGCACGCAATGTCTTTTAGTTTTCGAATTGCACAGAAAGAACAATTTTTTTGAAATATTTGAAAATTTAATTAGATAAAGATCTGAAAATAATATTGTTGAATCATTAAAATAATTACGTAAAAAACTCAAGTATGATAAATAATGCTATAAAATGACATTCTAGCGATCAGTTTGAGTATGCTACATAATTATTTTAATGCTCCAATACAATTATTCTCAGATCTATCTATATTTTGAAGTATTTCAGCGAAATCTCTTTTTTGTATACTATACTTAATCTTCCGAAGCTACAGTAGCTTTATTGAATCTACTCAATTATATTCTTTATATTACATCTGCAAATTTGAATTATTCTTATTAAAACAAACATAGGATTCATTCTCTTTTATGAATCATTTGAAATTAATTAATGTCTTTTAATCATAAATTAAATAAAAACTTCACAAATCCAACGTCAATATATCGAATTTTTAAATTGATAATAACGAGAATTTTATTAATTTATAATATTAATTGAAAAACACATTGACAAAATTATTATTGTCAAATTATATGTTGGCTGAAAATTGAGCTATATATAATACAATACGTATATGTTGTGACATTTTATCTAAAATATTTATAAACTTGCCTTTAAATATCTAACTCTTTTTTTCTTACAAACATAGATTGTAAACTTCTATCACTACATTTCTATTAATAACTTTTATTTCACTGATTTCACTCTGTAGAAGAGTGTTATTTTCTTTTTTGTATTGTAAAATGCAGCGATTGACGACAAGAATAAAATAAAAATAATTAAAACTAATTACTTAAAACTAATTAAAACTAAAGTTAAAACTAATTAAAATTAAAACTAAATGAACTCTTATGAAAGATTTTTTGTTGGGAAGAATCGTAATTGCTTTTATACGAACATTGCACACGATCGTGCTATTTACCGATTAACACATTAATGATATCAGTTAACCGATTATTCCTTAGCACTTCGCGAATTGTAATGATTATCAGTTAACCAGTTTAATTAGTCGATTGATATATAGTTTATATAGCGCATCTTTATGATAAATCACGAGTGTCATGATAAATCAAACAAAAAACATTAAAGAATAAAAGCAAAGAAAAACACTAGAAAATCCCTTTAAATTCCAGATCTTGAATTCCAAGAAATTAAAAACTGTTGTAGGATAATTTGAAATTTTCAATTGTCCTAAACGGTTCTTCAATTCTAATTCTAATTTTCGATTTTTTCTTAATTATGAACATTACAATAGGAAAAATGTTTTATGAACCAAAATTTTGCCATAACAAGAAAAATTTGATTGAAATGTATGAGAACAAAACTTTTTTATTAAAATGTAACGAATAAAATTGTAATTTTATGCACCTAAATTGTTTACTTGGCGTAAATAAATATTTTTATTTACAAAGCAAAAAAATATATTTTATAGAAGCAAGAAAGTTTTTTATTATCTAAATCTTTGACTGTTGTTAAAAAATAAACAGTTTTGATGGAAACACTAAATTCTTTTCCTGTGTTCAAAAACAAGTATATTTACGCCTATGAAAATATTCTTGTTCGATCAAATTTTGATAAGTATATAGTGATAACAGAATATTCTATATGCATAATGTTTTCTCATACAATCGTTGTTAGAGATTTTCGACGTATTTCTCAATCATCTTCTATCTTCTAAAATGTTAACACCCTTGTCGTCGATCGACAAAATTCTCGAGCGGCAAATCGTGTGAGCCAAGGAGAAGCGTGGCCGACGATTGCATTGCTCGCGTGGCGCAGTGATCGTGATGATGGGATGACAAGAGAAATACGAGCGTGTAAATACCGCATTTTAACGGCGATAGCCGGGATTTTCCGCATGACATCGGGGCCATGCGTTTTCTCGCGCGCTATAAAGAGAATGTCGACGACGGGAACAGCGGACGGCCCATTGACTTCCACGTTGTCCGCGCGCCAGAATTCGACACCATAGTGGTCCATTAATCCAACCCTTTCGGTCGTCACGCGATCTTTTTGTAGCAATCATCAATGATAATTAGATAATATGAAACTAATTCGATTTTTTTTTTAGTAAAAATGAGAATTTTAATTGTAAAGACATTTATTACTAAAAAAATTAAAAAACATATTAAATCTGAATGGTTAAATAGATCATCCAAATCTCATCTGTCATTTAATTTTAATCATTAAATAACTATACACGAAAAGAATAAGTTTTAAAGTATCTAAACATTTAGCTAGATACGGATCGGAAAATAATTTTGGAAAATAATTGTGGATTGTTAAAATAATTATGCAAGAATCTCAAACATGATTATAAAGAGTTCAGACATTCTATCATTCTTGATATTAATTCAAATATTTTATGATGTAATTGTTTGAAGATCCAAAATTATTTTTAGATCGATATTTATTAAATTTTTAGATATTTCAGCAAAATTGTCTTTTCTTACAACGAACATTTACTTATAAGGTACATGCATATTATTGTTTAGAGTTGCCCAACAGTAATTTTATCAAGATATATTTCTTATTTTCTCGATTTTTTGCGGGAATAAAAATGCGTGTCGATGTCCAACAAATCACTACGAATAGTGATTTCCCTGCCTACCGATCGGTGGAGAACGACGAGTTGAGCGTTTCGTTCGCTACCCCGCCTAACCAATTACGTGCATGCATCAGCGGTGCACAGAAATAAGCTGACGGTGATGTATGCACCAGTCGACGGAAGGATGCGCGGGTATGAGGGCAAAAGAGACACGATGAAGAGGAGAAAAAAGACGAACGACTACGCCCGCGAGAGATGCTATCGTTATCTACGCCAATAAACTCGGGTCCGGTCGTTTCATGGTGCAGTACATCACCGCCATGATGCACAAAGTGACGAGCGACCTGGAGGTAGGCGTCGTCGAATGAAGGTATATCCGCTTGTCATCATGGCTTTGCAACTGTTGATTGGTAGGCGGTTTGCGATGAAAACCGGAGGAGCTTTAAGCTCGGCGCAACACACCTATACATACCGTCTTGTAGCAATTTGTGCGGTTTGCTTTGCGCGATTACTAAGTACTATCTTGAGAACTATGCCGCTTGTGTAATTAAAATAGCATACGCAAATAGCTCTGTTTAAATTGATAATATAGTACGTGAATATAAATTGAAGAATTTATGAAGTAATTAGAATTTATTAATTAATTGAAAATTCTAAAATTAATAGTTCTTCAAATTGATAATCAAATTTAATTTGTGAGATTATTATTATTATTTCAGTTTGATTATTGCAAGTCCGAAAATCGGCAATCATATATCTGAAGTAAATGTATTTAAAATAAATTATATATAGAATTATTATTTCAACACATCTATAACTTTAACTGTATAATTATTTCTTCTTAGTTGATCTCAAGTCTATTTTATCACATTTGGAATTTTGCTTGATTCTAAAGAGATATATTTTGGAAAAAAAAAAATAAAAAAATTGTAAAAAGCATAAGAATATCAACAAGAAAGACGACTATAGAAAAACTGGAAGATTATCTTTTGATAATTTTTCAGAGACTGTAACTATTTTTTACTTAACGCCTTCGATGCCCGTTCGATTGCGCCGTGCGAAATTCGTCGCTCGCGGGGTTGAGAGCGCGTAGGAGATTAAATCAAGGAGCAAGCGGGTCTTCCATAGATTATCCAACGGTGGAACATCCAGCGCCGGTTGGCCGCACGACAATGTGGTAATTAATTGAAGCAAGACCATCCTCGACAGCCTCTCTTCCTCTTTTGCTTTTTCTCCCTTCGCTTCACAGCCAACGAGCAGCTCTAGCCAAGAGAACTGCTCGCGGCCTTTCAAAGCATTCCAAAGCGCGAGTCCGCCCGTTCCTCTCCACGGCCACTGCTCGCTTCTTCTTCTTCTTGCCTCCTCCCTCCCGTCCACCCGCCTGCTCGTCCGTCTCGCCCTTCCTACCGGCGCGGTGTCGAGTCATTTCACGAAAGACCTGAGACCGCATCTTTATTTCTTTCCCTTTTGTCTTATAGATCTCTACAAGGACTATAATATATCGTATAGATCTTACTACAGATCGTAACTTTTGATTCTTATAGGCTTATTGGTCTTCTATTGGAGAGTCTCTAAATTTAATCAGACTCATTGAAATGAATTTCATAATGTCAATAATGCGATAACAAACAAGGAGTTTCTTTAGAAAAAATATCAATTTTACATTGTGAATTAGCTTCACAACGTAGTCGAACATATAATATTTAGTATTTTTATCATTACTTTAACTTAGGAATTTTATTTACTCCATTTTTACAAAAAACTAAGAATTAAAAGGTTTGCTGCAACAGTAGCTTTTATATTATCGATTTTTTGAGGTTCATTGAACTGAATTTCTTGTTTGCTGTATATGTATTATAAAATTCAGTTCAATGAACTTTAAATATAGAAACTCTGATAGAAGGCCAATAAATCTAGAATAAAAATTACGATCTGTAGTAGATAAGATCCATACAATTTATTATAGCCTTTGTAGAGTTTACTTCGTTCCATTTATTCCGTTTTTATAAAATGTAACCTACTTTGTTGCAGCAAATCCTTCAATTAAATAATCAAACTATTCAATTAATAAAATATATCATATGGATTTTCTCCCATTCTGAAACGAAATTGATCAAAATAAAAGAAAGAAGAAAAAAAGAAAGAGATAATATAAAAATATCCCAATCTAGATAAGAAGAAATTTTGTCCCGTTAATTTATATTTATAGTATTCGAATCTAAAAGTTCTTTATTGAGATCCTGCAAAATTTGATTCCTTTACATTTTAATTATCTTAATCATCAATTTATTAATTTCCAAGTGACAGGTGTTAGGCGTTCCCACGGACTCTTCGCGTTTTTAAATCCGACATCACATTGGCGCAAACTGACACTATTTATCGCCTTATATGAACAACCAGCAGCCAAAGCGGGTAACTCAACGAGCGGAGTAACCCTTTAATCAAACCTGGACCGCGCGTACGCGTTTGCATTTATATAGCGAGTCGGCGATATTACTCATGGTGTATCTTCGCGCGTTTGCGACGGAGCGCATTAAGCGGATACCGACGCGCGATTCTTTCTTACAGAGAAATACCTTTATCAGCGGGTGGCGCACTGTTTACTCATTTGTGGACGTCTGGTAGCACTTAACTGTTATTATAAAGCAGAGTCCAGTGGGAGATAAAGCGGGTAGTTCGCTAAAGCGAACGATTAGCTGGAATTGCGAGGCTGGAATAGCGAGCTGACGAACGAGGAAAGGAAGAAAAGCAGAAGAAGAAACATAGAAAATTCAATTGGAGTCTGGGAAATGATATTGGACATTTGAAACAATTGCTTAATGAACTAATAGCAAATGCGATCTTGCAATACTCTAAATTAGTGCACCATATTATACTAAAAGCTCTATACATAAAATTAACAAAGTTAATGTAAAGGTATATAAATATATTTTATTACAATAAAATACTTAATAATAATGATATTATTTAATATATATGTATTATTTTATTATCAAAGTTATATTATGTCTGCATAAAAATTTAACTTTAAGCGGCTCTACAATAAGATTTTAAGACGTAAATCTTAAGCCCTAAATCATAAGAAATTGACAAATGACAATCAAATGTGAGGAAAATAATCGACTATGATTGATCATTTCTTATGGTTAGAGCATAAGATTTATGTCTTAAAATCTCATTATAGATGCCGCTTTATATAAATTTTTTATGCGCCTTTAAAGTGCACTAATCCAATATAGTACGAATGATCAAATTCATTATTTAATCTATCTTATCATTATTTAATCTAAATTATCTAGTACTCAAAAAGCGCGTTCAAGAAATTTAATCTTAACTTTCAACTATATGTCTCGTTTTAATCTTAATTTACAATCTGGGTCCAAGTCACCCACGACGTCTTTGACTAGTTCTGTTTAATTATCACAAATCTCAATAGAAAACATTTATATATATTTTTTTAAATAAAATGCCAGAAATCGTATGTATAAAATCGTAATATCAAAATATAAAAAATTTGATAATAATTGAAAAAGTTATATCAAAAAATACTAAAAAACAATTTGTGAAAAGAGTGCAATAATTCATTTTTTCTTTTTTTCAAAAAATCATCTTTATGATTATCATTATCCATAAAAAAAGATGCATATAAAAATAAGTAGTATTTTGAAAAGAGGAAGAGTATGAAGTTTAAGAAAAAATACGTTATATTGATTCATTCAAAAAAATATAATTATTTGCGCGATTGAAGTGGGGACATTTTTATACATTTTTATTTGCTCGGACAAATAATATCAGAGATTTGTCGGGTATTTTCTTCTTTAAAAAAAATACAACAAAAATATTTTATATTAAATATATAATGATTTCAACATTATTTACTCACGATTTTATATATAATAAAGCAATTATTTTTTTCAAGACGCCTCTCTCACCAAAATGCTTTTTTGGTGATAAATGTATATTTTAATTATATTTTAATTATAAGAAAACAACATATACTTGCATTAATAAACAGGTATTTACTAAAAACGAATTTTCATTCTTGGCAAAAATCTGAATTTACATTTGACGAGTCAAGTCACACGAGCCAAATTTTTTATTGCATCACAATTAACATCAAGAGTTTTGACTCGAGACAATTGCAACGGCGATTGACAGAGAAAGGTTTTAAGTTTTTTTACTCTTTCACTTCAACTTTGCAATATTAACTATATATAAGTATAAAAATAGCGGCCAAAATTTTCATCCAGGTCCAAATGGTCCACTTAAGTAGTTGAGAGTTAATCAGTAATCGTAAATCTGGTGAATCTTGGACATTTTTTCAATTACGTTGTAAAAAATATTTATAACAAATATTTTCCTAAACTTTACATAATTTTAATTTAAATATTCTTATTTTTCGAGTTTAAATCTTCAAAATGAAGAAAATAGTCAATTATGTTAATTGACTATTTTCTTTATTTTACATAAAGAAATATTAATTTAAAGTACACCGGATTTGTGAATATTATAGTGAAAAAAATTTCGGAGCGGAAATAGGATTAAAGTACCGTTTAAGATTAAAATATTACAAATGTACAAGTCAAAAAATATAAAACATAAGAAATTGAATATTCAAAGAATCTATATATGCGCAGAATATATATTCCAGATAGTTTACTATTAGAATTAAAAGGGACAAATTACTGGTAACCCAAGCGATAACGCAAAGACTTTTTCTCGTTACTTTCACATAACATCAATGCGTCTTTAAGATCCACCGTGGTGACAATCGATCAAATCAGGAATCCCAGGCATCTAGCGACATGGCGTTTATCACAAGTTGCATTTGCAACCGTAGAAACGTAGAGAACACCTCGGTGATCCTCGCCGAAAAGAAGATTGCCCAAAGTATCGCAGTGAGGTAAACGCGTTACACGCGTTTCTACATTATCTCCGTGAATGATCGGCCGGCATTTTTCTCATTCGCGTAAAGTACTAATTGAGACGATTGAGACTGAGTCCTCGGTAGAATCTACTCAGGTCGACACGTTCACCATCTTCACCGACGTAATATTAGCTGATAATGAGTGTCCGTGAGAGTTGATTTAAATCGTTCAATTAATTAGTATGAAGCGTAAGTATGATTAAAATGAGGCGTTAGGCCCTGGTTGGAATCCGGCTCTATTTATCGGCTTTACGATTATGCCATCAGGCGAAATTCATATATAATGGACTCATTCGAAAGGTGTTGGAATTCCCGTATTTTCCATGTAAATCCGAGAATTTTTTTTTACTTATCATAATATTTGTTGCAATTCAATTAATCTTTCCCATCAAATATCTACAATTCACGCGCGCGCGCGCGCACACGCACACACACACACACACACACACACACACACACACACACACACACACACACACACAATTTATAGAATATATAGTAAATATTAAAAAAATCGATAAGACAACTAAAATCTATAAAATTTGAAATAAAAATTTAATCGTTAGAGAAATGAAATTCCTTACTATTAATTATTTATCAAATTTTAATTAAATCTTTGAAACAAATGTATTTTTTTTAAACATGAAGGAAGCATAATAATGTTGAGAATTGCACAGTAGAATCGATATATAATGACGTCTAGCACGATCTCATTGTAATTTGTCGGCATCGTCCACTTGGCGAGGCCGCTAATGAACTAAGCTTAAAAGCGAAGGCAACCCGTTCGTTCGGCGTGGCTTATCGATAGACGCGATCCCCACAGTCGGACTCCTCTCATCTTCGCGAAGATAGGAGAATCGCGTCGATGAATGGCCGTGTCCAGCAAACAAATTGCAAGATACGCCACGGCCGCATGGCAGCTTGTTACCAGCTTCCCTACTCCGCATCCTTCATCTTGTTCTACATCCCTTTCGCCTGAAATAATCTCTTTCAGTCTTTTTGGTTCACCATCCCTTTTTCTCGATCAAGAATTCGATTGACAATATAAAATACGAGAAAATTCTACGAATCTTAGATCTGCCTTATAAATCGTGTAAAAAAAAATACATCGAATAAATTGTTCAATACCTATGAAAATAATTTGATGGATTATTAAAATAATTATGTAAATTTATGGAAATTCATGACAAACAATAACGTTATAAAAAATTTTAATACTCAAACAACTTGCTTTAGGCATCCTATTTAATTAAATTTGGATAGTTCAAATTATTTTCAGGTCTGTATCTATAGCTAAATTTTTAGATATTTAGCTACATTTTTAGATTTTCAAACTGTATTTTTCATCTGTTCTTTCTTACACGATTTTAGAAAATTATTCTTTCCATGTAGATATCTAAAAATTTAAAGAAATCTAACAATATAAGACTATGAACTTCACAACGTTAAATTTTAACTATAAATATCGAAAACATTTAATATAAAAGATATCTAAAATTCTAGAAGTGAATACTCATTTTTGGTTTCAAATAATAAAATATCTGAGGCTAAAACATCTAAGGACATTGGAGGATTTTAATACGAAATGATGCTGAAGAGTGCAGCAAATTTCACAGTAACAGCAGGTCGCAGCTGGGTGTAAATATCACGTTTTTATTGGACAACGTGCTCGACTGCGAACTTTCAATAACCTGGCGAGGTACATAGTAATAAGCTGGTAATGGTCCTGGTCGGCGAGAGTATAACCCAAGGACGCTGCGGTAGGTAGCCATCGTTGGACACCGTATCGGATCAGACCTGATAAGAGAGCGCTAAAAGCGCTTCGCGTTGCCGCCGCATCTCAGAACCTTCTCACCGTTTCTGGTATCTTCTTTTTTCTTACTGGAGGTCGACCTTCGACTCTGTGTTACTCACGTTTTTATCTATCCCGGAATCACGACGCAGCAGCTGAAAGCGGTTCTTAAACGAGAGCTTTTAAGCGAAATCGCGTATGAACGAGAACATATCCATTAATCATCATTGTCCTAAAACTTTCAGATAATGTTTAACTTTGATTCAATTAAAATAAAGTATAATAAATCTTGTCTTAGCGTTCTATATGAGGGATCCCCAAAATGTGGGTCACTCGACTCACTGATAGGTCGATTTTTTATGAATAGCAATTTTTTGAATGTTAAAGCACTGAATGTTAAATTAGTTTTATTAATTCATGTCATTGTACAAACTTGCACACGCGCATCATAATTTTATATAAAATTAGATTTTCAACAATAGTAAGAATTAAAACTAAATTCCAAGATAAATTATAATTATCAAACTTCTTGCGTCTGAAAATGAATTGCGTCGATGTTGACGTCAAAAGTGTTATTAATAGAATTAATAGAATTAATAGAATTAGGAAACACGCACATTCTTCACATATATATTTCATTATATAATTGAAAAATAGATTTATAAAATTATATTTAATAAAAATTTTAAAAAATAGAAGGAATAAATTGGTATGGATAAAATGGTACAGATACACAAAAAATTAGTTTACCTTTCTTTACTCATTTTTTCATATTTATTAATTATAACTAGATCGCGGATATTTGGTGTTTAAAAAGTCACGTTTCTTATGAAAGATAAGCGAATTTTCTTCTTACATTCGTATATTTTTTTAAATGACAATAATTGATGGCTCGATAACTATGTTTTTAGAGAAATAAGAGTAGTTTTTAATGTAGTTTTCGAGAAGTAAACCATAGCGTAGTATGATTCTGAAAAACATCGATAAATTACGACTATTCGCGGATAATAAACTTGCAAGATACTAAGATGTAACCGTTCAGATTTCACGAATAATTCTCATCAATCGTGTCGGCACTCATGTTTTTCAGATTCATTATAGCGGCAAGTGAGCCGGCACGGAGATCGAAGAACGCGATCCACGGCTATGCGGCTCGATTAATATTGAACGCCCGATGACGATGACGACGGCGCGAGGCTACTACCAATCGACCGATCCTAACTTTTCTCGCATAACTCGGAAACTTCTTCGTCGCATGCTGCAGATCAATCATTTTTTTCCATCCCATTATCTCCGATGCAAAGAAAATATCGAGAACGCTCGCTTGACTTCGTCTTGACATATCAAGGTCTCTTGATACTTCGAAAAATGAAGAATTTTCTGTTAATAACTGACTAATGATAAATATCCTTATATTCTTGATATCTATAATATGATATCAAGAATAAACTATAGTCTTGAAATTATAGAATCACGAAAGATAGAATCAATAAAAAAGTGATCAGAGTCTAATAAACTTCAGAATACATATTGTGTGTGGCTATTGGATTTTTCTAAAATGTTTTCTCTTTAAGAAAAAACGCTGCAACAATTTTTATTTCGTAAGATCTGAAAAGATACCTAAGATACTTTCCAGCAAGAGATACAAATGACACAGTAACCCAGTGAGTCATTATATCCTCGTTGTTTGCTAATATTATAAATAAAGATGAAATGATTCATTGTACTATGTCATTTGTGTTTCTCATGGGAAAGCACTATACATATGTGTCTTTCCAAATCTTATATCAAAATAAAAATTGTAGCAAAGTTTTTTCTTAAAAAAATAATATTTTAGAAGAATCTAATATTTTATAGTTATATACAGTATGCACATCCTGAAATTTGTGGAATTTGATTTTTTTTTTTTCGGTGATTCTCATAATATCAAGATGAAGGGATGATTATTTCGTCTTCGGATAAACTAGGTATGTGATAATTTATAAGGTCTGATTTTTATTCCTGCACTAGGCTACATTAGAACTTCTTTCTTTTGACAAATACATACATCACATAATTTAGAGTAACTCCGGAATATACGCCGCACCTAACAAAAACTTAATTTATTAAGTATTATTTATTTTTTAAGATAAATGAACTATATCAATAAAAACTTTGTACTGTCTATTACTATAAAAAAAAATATTAGAAATTCGAAATACTTATTTTTCATGTTAAAAAAAGCTTTTTAAAACCTCTGCCATATCTCATAGAAGTGGGATATATGGTTAGGGGGAGGGGAGTATGTACGGCTCATAAAAAAATTTACAAATAATGCTTATAAATAAGATGTAAAATGCTAAGACACAATAATTCATAAAATATACAAAAATTTTATAATTATAATTTTTATTACACATATATTACAAGTATTATTACATGAGCTACATATTTACATGTAATGTGTTTATTGCATTTAGTGCACTGAATCCAATCTGAGTACTTTATATACTTTGGGCATAAATCCCGCCTATTAAAAACGCCATATATGCCAAATAGATGAGATATACAAAACAACAAAATAAACAAAGAATACAAGAACAAAATACTTGTATTTTGTTATATAACATGCTTTATTACTATTCCTCTACACTGCGTATCACGAAATAATTATTAAGTCTTTTGTCCTACAATAGTCATTTTATATAAATTATGATTTATGATGGCGTTATTTAACACAGTGACAAATCGATTCAACTCACAATAATTAATATTAACAGTAAGAAACTGAAATCATAATACAATACTAATATAGCATAAAAGCATGTAACAGAGTAGTTGCGGGAAAACCTCACTTCTTTTATTTTTTCTGACTTCTGCGGCGTAAATCTCAGCGCGGCGTATTTGTCAGAGTTACTCTATATACCTCTCACTTCAAATTTCAAAGTGTACACTAGTGGTGCGTTTGAGGAGACGTTATTAGCGTTACTTCTGTCATTCTATCTTTGATTATTAGACGCAAAACATCTTATTAGTTCAATCACAGAAAACTGACCTCTATTGAATAAACAAAAGAATAAAAGAATAAGAATAAGAGAATAAGAGTGGAAGCTGAAGTTTATCGAAAGATAGAACAACACAACCTAAACTCTGAATACTGATGATTAGCGTACTAAAGACAAAGTTTATCATTAGTACTTTTAGATCCATGTCTCAATGCGGAATGCGTGTCGCTGAAAGCAGACGCGTGCGCGCAGAATAGCGGACACGGGGCGTAGCAATGCGCGTGTCGCAAAGAATGGCGATCCTAGACTAAAAACAGAACAGCACCAAGGAATGCAACGCATTGCGGCACACCTTGCCGCCGGCAACTAACGACGAGTCCCCGGCATGGCTCGCACGGCGATGGACTTACGACTCGATCGTCACGTGACACGCGTGAGATATGGCAAAGTCGCGCCGATAATTGTCGTATATTCCGTATATTCCGACAATTCCGACGACTATCTTGTCGGCTGCTGTAACGTGTTACTTTCTGTAGAATTTCTCGCAGGAGGCTTGCAGCGAGGCAAGCATTGGAGGATTCAAGTTATTAAGTCTATTATTTAAGTTAGACCGATTAGTAATTTAGGCTGCTCACTTTATTTTAAAGTTGACTTACAAAATATTTCAAAATAATACACTTTTATTTAATGATATCGACAATAATTAATTTTTTCTTATTAATATTTTCTTGAATCTTACCGTATATAAGTTTAACACACAAGTGAGCGTGTCAAGGTCATTGAGCACTAAGCTATATACCTTCTAGTATTATAATAGAGAACGTTAAAGCAAATAATTTCAATTTTTAAGCAATTTTGTATATATTTATTATATATTTTATATTTTATTAGTGAATACACATCATTTGCGTATGAATAGATACTATTAATAGTATTAACAAATAATTTTGTTTTCCAATTTAATTCTTTCATTGTAAAGTGTTTTATCCGAATAATTATTGTTATATAAAGTAAATGTTCCAGTGTATATATCCGGGCAATTATTGGTAGGTATATATATTCGGATAATTATTGTTACATAAGGTAAATATCCCAGTGATTGGACGGATATAAGGCTTGCCGTTCGGTGCGATTGACTCGCGATCTGTAGATTCAGGCTCAATTTTATCTGCATCCAAATATGCGATTTTTCGCGTTTAAGGAGCCAAAAATAACTCCATGTGTCGCATTTGTCGCAATTGAAAATGCTACAGCTATTATAAAATCTAACAAATCTACAAAAGTGAGCCACTCAGTATAAGTAGATTTATCATCGTATAAACCAGTGGATTTTTCCACTGGTAAATCCTTTCCCTCCCAATAAATTTTATATGAGTGTGTCCGGATACATAGATATATATTCGGATGCCTTATATCTGACCAGTCACTGGCACATTTATCTTACGTAACAATAATTAATAATGAATAACATCGTTTATTCTTTCTTTTTTCTTAAGTTAATAGTAAAGTTTGTTGTATCTAATATAATTAAGTTATTTAAAAATCTAGACAACAAATATTTTATCATTAAAATGTTAAATATATGAAAATGTTGTGTTACATTAATTAAGAGTGATCTATTTCTTCGGAGGTAAAATTTACGTAGACATTTATACAATATTATAATCAATATCGGCGATAGCGTTCTAGAGTTAAATAAATATTTAAAATTTATAAATCCAGTAACAAAATAAGACTCTCAGAATCATCAAATAATAGATAGAAAAAAAGCCTGTGCGAATCGAAACATAGTTAATGGTGCGTAAATTATTGTGTATATAACACATAAAAAATATAAATACATATAAATTACACATACAATATATAATAAAATTAAAAAATTTTGTTACACACAAGCGTGTAATTTGCTAAAGTTTACCAGAATTATGTTCTACGCATAGTACGCCAATGTATGCAATGCGACAATGAAGGGGCAACTAGAGAGCTTGAGAAACCTGCGCCGAGTAATGGCGTCCAGTTGCCAATCATAAATAACAGCAGGTCGCGTGGCTTCCGCGATTCTACGAAGCGTCGGCACGGATTTCGCTTCATAAAGGCGTGCGAGAAGCGGTGATTAATTTTCGCGGACACAAATCACGTTCGCCAGGATCACGCATACATCGATCAATCGAACGATTGATCGATTGATTACTAGTGAGATAAAACGAAGGTAGCCATTGGTGTCGACAACTCAAAACTATTGTTTGCACAAATGTTTCGAGCGATTGATGTTTCTTAACTTTTAATTTAATTTATCATTATCATCATACATTTTAATAATACATCAAAATATTTATATTCAACGAAATTATTTATTGCTATAAAAATTATATTTGTGAATGTGAATTTTTCATAATAATAAATAATTATTTATATAATTGTCCCAAACTGATGATAAATATTTTAAAGACAGATTCTTAATTAGTAACATTTTAAGACGAAAAGTTTAATACAAAAAATTGAGATTTTAGAAAGAAAAATGAGAAGAATTTAGAAAAATTATAAATAATGGGACAGAATTTCGCGCTCAGAGATAGCAAGATATTCAGTAAAAGTAATCAATTTTTGTCAAAGGCAAAGTTCGAGGAAGCACTTTTACATTGATCAGCTTGCCATCCCGAGTGTACGAAATTCTAACCCCTTCATCCATAATTTTGAAACTCTTCCCACTTAAAAACTATCATAGCCTTGATTTTTGTATTTTTGTATTAGACTTTTCGTTATAAAATGTTACAAAGAATCTGTCTTTAAAATATTTATCAGTTTTGGGTACACAATAAATAAAAAAATATTATTTTATATAAAAAAATATTATATAAAAATATATATAAAAAATATTATTATATTTAATTTATAGTTTAGTTTTAGTTTATAATTTTGTTAAAGAAATGAATCATTTATTGCTAAATTTATTAATACTATACATCCATAGGAGTTATAAACCGTGTTCACATATTTTCATTTACAATAAAGAATATATCTCTAAGAATATATCTCATTTTATAAAAATGCAACTCGTAAAAATTTTCAAGAGTTGACGCCTATGCTTCTGAAGGGAAAGAAAAAAGGCAAAAGGCGTCTCAATGGCGACACGAGCCCACTCCGTGGAAACTGGCTCTCGAGGAAAACCTCATTCAATTCAATTCTAATGCCGCTGCCACCGCGACAGAGTCGAGCACTCGATCTCAAGATCGCGGCCGGAAAGCTATTGCCCGGCGTTTACGATCGTTCCGAATGATGAGAGTATTCTCACTATGTGAAGATTGACGACGAATTGTGACTTTCCAAAAGAAATTAAATTCTGAGAAGTCGGGAAACATTTATAAAGAAAATCCTGCACTGAATACGTAATGTACGAAGTATGTAAGAATGTGAAATCTAATTCAAACATCCAAAAAATCTTGAATTTTGAAACAAATAGCTTTCAGAGATATAATTTCTAGTAAACATTGAAACATTTGTGAAGTTTAATGTATCATTTCGGAGAGTTTGCGTCAAATTTAGCATTTTTAAACTTCAAAGTACGCAACCGCATGTTCGAGTTGTCGGCGCGTCTCATCACTTTATTGACATTAACATACATTCATTACACCCACCGCGCTGCCAGTCGGCAGCGAACATTGAAGCTCGTCGACGTATTAGCGGATCTTACGGAATGCTTATGATTTTACGAGCCTCTTTAATATGCGTTTAGCTTCCACCAGTAGCTCAGGCTCGTGATGCCTCCGGCTCCTTCTTTCTCATTCCGACTATCTTCACCGACCGCCGCCGCCTCCTCAGCATGCCTCCGTACGACATTTTCTGCTTAACCTTTGAACTCTCACGGCTGTCTCGAGCGGCCCGAAGCGGCAAGTGCATTCCAGCCAGAAGCAGCGATTGAAAAATCTGATCCACGGGCCCGGAAACATCTATATCGATCCAAGACGGAAAAGAGCGACCCAATCAAAGCAACCATTGAAGTGTAGACATGAAAAGAAATATCAGAGAAGAATATATTCAATTTTTCTTTTTTTTGGATTCGTATATTCTCCTCGTCTTAATTAGTAAATATAACAAAAATCATAAAATGCATGAACTTTTGATTTAAATATGTCCTTAAATACTCGCAGTTGACTAGTTTCTCTGAAAACGACCTTTGTTTTTTTTTTAAATTTACATTGTAGATAATATTTAAAATTGAAGGTACATTAGTTTCTTGTTTATATAATAATATGTAAGCGATCATGGCCCACCAAAAAGGAATTGTAAACGGAATGTCGAGACTTTTCGCGGATCATTTTTCACTCTCATAATCGTTCATCTCATCTCGGCACTCGTGACATTGCACTAGCTGACAGTGACGAATCGACAGTCCTCGAGTCAATCCTTGAGTCATCGAGCAGTGCCAGTGTCTCTCTGTCCGACGCGTCTTGTGACTAATGAAAATGTCCCGTCGGATTGGAAATGAAATAAGAAAACCATTCGAATTATCTTTCGCGTGATTGCACATCGATTAACGATTAGTGATG
>NW_017259255.1:1259101-1267374 GCF_001594045.1 Atta colombica | reverse complement strand
ATGTAAGCTTTCAGCGAATGTATCAATATTTGTCGACTATCGCGAACGTGACAGATGATAAATGCTATATATCACTTGGATGCATCCCGTGCGTTTGGTGATATGATGTATAATCTGTATTTCGCGCCCAATTCGGTTTAAGATACAATGAATTCTTGCATAAAGAATTCTTGATTTTCTTGATTTTTATTTTTATTGTATTCGATATTTTTATTTCTTCTGTCTTTTCTATCTTAAGTCAAACGTGAACGACGTCGCACATGTTCCACTAAAATTTCGGAAAATCGACAAATGGATCACCATTGATCATACTCAATCATTGATCATACTCCAAGGGAAAATTTCATGCTTCATTGATAAGCGCCGAATCAGATGTTCTATATCGAGTCCTCTCTAAACATGTATAATAGTATATAGCGTCTTCTAAATCCAAACTAAAATTCTGCACTAAATCTTATAACTAATAAATGTAATCCGATGTTAAATACAACATTAGACATAAGAGAAAGAGAAATGCATCGAATTTATAATTTATATATTTATATATTTATAATCATTCCAATTATTGTATTTTATACAGAAAAAAAATCATTATTTGAAGATACTATAAATAATTTGTTTCAAGTCAAAAGAAATGAACGTTTCCGAGTGTGTTTCAATTTGACAAGTGTATGCTACACTGTTGTCAGCAACAGATTTATGTTCTGTGCAAATGATTTCGTCAAAAACGTATGCAGACGTCCGGCGATATCGCAGCGCCGCCGCCATACTTCTTGGAGCGCGCAGACGCAACGCAGTAATTGCGAGGCATAATTGCACGGCCCCCTTTGTTTCTTCAATTACTCGTCTAGACTGACGGTTGGCGTGTGTGGGTGGAAAGAACGAAATAACTCGAACGGAAACAAAAAAAAAGAAACGATATATATATATGGTCGGTAGAAATTTATAATTCTTTTTTAATTGAAGTTTTTTTATAAAATTAATTCCTTTTCCCTTTCCTTTTCATATCTGCGAACCATATTATCATGGGGATATACGTGAGAATGCTAAATTAAAAAATTGGCATCTGTGCGAATACAAGTTTATGAATTTCAAGGTTTTTAAAATTTAATTTCATACGAAAGTTCGATACGAAAGTTTAACAATTTCATATGTTATTAATTTTAAAACATATTAATAAGACTAAAATATTAAAATATTAAAGAGAAATTTCTCTCTCTCTCTCTCTCTCTCTCTCTCTCTCTCTCTCTCTCTCTCTCTTTCTCTCTCTCTTTCAATATTCATTTTTGGTTGACGTACAATTTGCTGGAGATAATTTAACTAAATAATTATCAACATTCGTTAATAATTTTTCAGCTTTCCGTGAAGTCCAGCTCCTCGGATTCTTGGAATCCTAGCTCTTTAGAACCTTAGATCCACGACTTGTTGAGTCCTTGAATTCTCTCAGATCATCGTATCCTAACGTGCGCAGTAACTCAATGAGTTAATCTCCAATCAATTAACAGTGAATTCTGTGTTTGCGCAGGTACTTAGGTAAGAATTTCAATTAGTGGACAAGGAAAGCGGAGAGGAAGAGACGGGAGGGCACGATCGAAGACTAAGACAATTAACGGAGAGTTCGCCGAACAGGGTCGCGTTTCCGGGTTTTAACGAATCAACTATGGATTAATCGGACTCGCGATTTTCCTTGCACGTGCAGTTTCTTTCTTTCGATCGTGCGTCACACGAGCTTAGTCGCATTAACGATAATTGAACCATCGCTGGCCTCTCTAATTGCATTCGTTACGAGATATGTCGAGATCTTTCACAGAGTGCGAGCTACCTACATACACTTAGTCTTTTTTGTGTTTACGAGAGATATACACTTTGTTTTTTCATATATTTGCTCGATTTTTTTCCTTCGGAAATATTTCCTAATTCGATAAATCTCTTTATTTGTAAAAACTTTTATTTATCAATTTATTAAGTAGTGTAGCACAGCAAATTATTTTATAATTTCTTAGTATTAATCCTGTTGTTCGCCATTTATCCGTCCACGATCGATTGTTCATCTGTAAGTTCATCTGTTTTTCAAAAATAGCTTAATTTTTCCAAATTCTGTTTTAAAGACTTTAGCTCTATTGTAGTACAGAGAAATTCAAAAAGAATTCAGTTACATGCCATTAATTCTGAGTTCATTTTCAGATGCAAAAGAATTCTTTTTAGAACTTTTCAAAAAACGAATATTCTTTTTATATCTGAAAATAAATTCAAAATTGATGACATACGATTGAATTTTTTTTTAACTTTCTGTGTTATCTGAAGAGTCAAATTAATTTATCATAAAAGGGCCAGTTCAAGATCAATGAGATTTTTAGTAATATAGGACAAAAAGTTCAAAATACTAATTTTAAAAGATTGTAATGTATTTCGAAACTCTTAATGATATTTTTCTAATAATTACAGGTTTTATGCTGCATTAATTACATCCGTTGCAAAGAGTTTATTTTAAGTTGATCATTAAAATTAACGAAGTCTACAACAGTATATTTTCTTACGTTTCTCGCACAGTAAGCCACTTCTACGAGTGGATAAGATAAAGAAGGCGCAGAGGAAAGGGTGTTTTGTGGTAAGTTTTTCAGTACAGAGAAAATGGGGAAATTTGCTGGTTCATGAAGCGCTAGCGGAAGAAAGTTTATGAGCCTGACGAAAGAGAAGGGCGGCTAATTTTTAAACAAAGCCTAATTTCCGCAACTTCATAGCATAGTCTCGTGGTGGTTATTACTTGCTGGGATAATAAATGATTATTACGCCGTCGAGGGAAAGGGCAAGATGGGGATTGTAGGGGTTTCTATGAAGGTGGGTGAAATGCTTTGATGTTTTCTCGCTCGGATGGAAACAAGCCGAGCGACAAACTCTTCGATATTCGGACGATGAAGAGTACTTTACCATCCTGGGGAAGTCAGGAGGCGAGAGGCTACGGCGCGAATGTTTGGAGTCCTTCCCCATCTTTACCCTTTCACAGCTGGTTATCCCTTCTGTGTTCCTTCGTGGTAAAACTTTTGTAATACGCATCGAAATTGCGTTCATCGTATATACTCCTGTTGTTTTTATAATCTTCTCTCTCTCTCTCTCTCTCTCTCTCTCTCTCTCTCTCTCTCTCTCTCACGCACGCACACACACACACACACACGCACGCACGCACGCACGCCCGCACGCACGCACGCACGCACCCCCGCACGCACGCACGCCCGCACGCACGCACGCACGCACCCCCGCACGCACGCACGCCCGCACGCACGCACGCACGCACCCCCGCACGCACGCACGCCCGCACGCACGCACGCACGCACGCACGCACGCACGCACGCACGCACGCATGCACACGCACACGGGATTTTGTTCCTAAAATACATGATTCTCTGTGTATCTCGCTCTTTATCGCAGAACATTTTCTTTTTCTCGCTCTGCTCGCCGACAGGTCGTCAATGAAATAACTGCGAACGGTGCCGCGAGACACGCAAAATTGATGAAAGTATGCGCGTCGCGCGCATTCCGCTCGCGTTTGCCATCGAGCGGAACAGAGCGGACTCGCGCGCGAGCATCTACGATTTTTCTGCTCTCTTTCTACCTCTTCTCTGTTCTTTATTAATGAGGAAACATTCTTTGCAAGATTCGCGTCCCCGCACGCGGCTGGATGCCCGAGTCGTGTGCGAACAGAGACGCGAGGAATCCGTGCGCGGATTCTGCGCGCGGAAATCAACACGCCCGCGCAAATGAATGAAAAACAGATGCACGCGAGAATTCAAAATTCATACCTCGCTTTGATCCTTTGATCCTGAACGAGGGACCGCAATAGGTCTCAGCGCATTTTAACGTCGACGGCTTTTGGATACATCCAATTACTGAGCGCATTGCGGTTTCGCGAGCTATTCGCATCAGAATCTGCATCGATCATGTCCGGCAAGCCGTTAATAAAGTCGAACGCCGACCAAGTATTTTGTCAAAATCTTGATACGTATGTCGCGGGTATCCGTGTTGATTCATACTCCCATATTATTGCATGAAGACTTTCAAGTAAAATCCTATAATTTTAATTGAGTTGGCATGCAAATTACTTCTTTATCAAAGATGTTTAAAGAGATAGAACTTGAACTAGAAAACTTGAATATTTTCTGATTAATTCAATTAAAGAATTTCGAGAAGATTTAAATAAGTTAGAATCCAAATAATTTATTAAATATTTAAAATTCTGCGGCTTAAAAGGTTTAAGCGGAGGTCGATGTACATTTGTTTCTCTTAACTTCAGAAATAAAGGGTCAAAGTTCCATGACAAGGGACTCGACACTTCATCTTCCTGGAAGACAAACCGAAAGGTGGAAGGCGAGGATATTGAAGAGTAGGAAAGAGAGAGAGAGAGAGAGAGAGAGAGAGAGAGAGAGAGAGAGAGAGAGAGAGAGAGAGAGAGAGGACGCAGTTTAGGCCATAGGGCCCTGCTGCGCGAAGATGTAGGGATAAGGAGATATAAATGGGTCCTGGTCGCGGTCTGAGAGCAAATATAGACCGACATATAGGATATCGGAAAAGGATTCCCGATGGGCCGAACGGGACCGAATAGCACCGGTATGGAAATGCGATTGGCCTTTAAACGTCGAACTGTGCACAACTATGTTAATCCTCGCGCGTGTTAGCCGAGGTGTAACTTCTGTTTATCTTCGTATCGGCTCCCGACCAGATTTAATGAATGCGAACAGACCACCTGCGAGATACGAGAAAATCAACAATACCATTCTCGGTAAAATCGCGCAATTCTTCGTCCATCTATAGCTTAGAGTACGTATTTCATTTGAGGAAGAATTAGGAAATCTTTTAAAGCTGCAAAGAGAATAGAATAATGCAGGGTAGAATAATCCGTTGGAACAAATAGATTTCAAATACCAATAGATTTTCAGGAAGAACAGTTTTACTGAAATATCTAAAAATTTAGCTACGTAGATATACAGATCTGAAAATAATTTTGTTAAATTATCAAAATAATTATGTAGGATAGTTAAGCTAGTTGTTAGAATATTAAAGCCTTCAGCAGCATTATTCATCATTTCAACGAAATTCAACAAAATTATTTTTAGATCTGTATCTAATTAAATTTTTTTAATGTCAGCAAAATTGTTTTTTCTAAGATATTTAGTTCTGTAAAACAAGATTTTACTATCAATTTCTGCATAGCGATGTAAAATAAAAATAAGTAAAAGTGCAAATATTTGTTTTCTTAGATCTCCTTACCTTTTGTTAGACAATTTAAAATTACATCTCTAAAATGTTTAATAAAGTTGCATTATATCTCGAACACACGTGAGAGTATATGTATCTGTACACGTAAAAAATGTGAGTTTCATTTTTTACGTGCTCTTTTATTGCTGTAAAAAGTGCATTTCGCCTACCGATCTGATCCGATGTAATGGATTCACTTCGCTTCGCAATGGAAACGCGAGTGATGGCTACGAACTAAGAACGGGAAACGAATACACAGCTATCCTCCTTTTTTTTCACGCGTCTCTGGTACATGGCCCGGCAAAGTATAACTTATGGCAAAACGAGCGGGCTCTTCTTGTAAAACAGATACAGCTAAGAGCCGACATTAATGACCCCATTTGTATGCCGCGTGGCAAGTGCTTTGCGATAATACGAGGTCGTCGAAATGCGTAAAGAAATGATCTCGCAGAGTCAAATTTCATGTAGAGCTTCTTGTAACCAATGTAATTATTCATGCGTTATCAAAACAAGATTGTTTTTCTTTAGTTTAATTTTATTGATATCTTAAGTTTTAAGGATTCGCGTCTAACAATAAGAACGTAAGTTCCATGAGGAAGGAATTTTGTAGAATATAGATTCCTTGGAGTCAAGAACACAAAAATAGAATTTATGAAGGCGAGAATCTAAAAGATTTAATTAGAAATCTAAAAGATTTAATGAGAATCTCTGTATTTAAAATGCTGATAATCTGAGGAATCTAGCCTCTAAAAGTTTATATATTTTGTTGAGGTTTATATTTATTGCGGAAGTATTGACAAATTGCAAAGTTTCACATAAGAATAAATATTGTAAAATTCCAGCATTCCTCCTATACATAGATAGTCAAAAGTGATGTAGTCAAAAGTGATATAGTGTAGATGTACGTTATAATGTATGTCGAGTCCGTAATGAATTTATTAAGAGAACGTAAAAAATGAAAATGCCTCGAGGAGTGGGCAGCTGCTGCGACTATTTGAAAGGAATTTCGAGATTAGAGGAGATGCCGTCGCGGCCGATGAATCATTCCGGGCACGCGATTTCTGGCATTCAAAGGAGGCGTTAAGTGATTAAGCGACCAGTTGTCATCGGTGACATTAACATATTACGTGCACCGTAGCTAGAGTTAATGTCTTGTATCCATCTAAACCGCCTACCATTCTGCAAGAAAAAATTATATATGACAGACGCGACAGTTCTTCAAGAAAGCGTTGAAATAATCGTCAGTGAAGAGAAGAGGAAGTCTTGGCATGATGAAAAGCGTTGTTGAACTAGTCTACATGTTTAGGCGCCTCTGGATGTACGTCTGAGTAAAATAACTTTCTAAATGTAAAATACTTGATGTAACTGTTACACGTAAATTATAACAAAATTGTGATGAAAAATAAGACTATATGAGAAAATGTTTTTTTTTTTTTAATAGGAAAAATCAATAGAGAAGCTATATATATGATAAATATTTTATAAATGTTAAATTTTATAAAAAAGATTTTATAAATTCAATAAATGTCTATGGTCTAAAACGAATAAACACGTCACGATCGACAAAGAAAAATTTCAAACTATACTGAGATCAAGAGCAAGTTTGCAACATGGTCCGGACTTAATTTGATGGGAAGCACGGTATGTGTTAATGTAAAGTGAGTTAATATAGAGGTCCTCCTTCTATGAGGCGCGAATGCTTCTCTAGTTTCTCAGGATAACACAGACGCCGCACGCTGCGATGCGTGCAATTAAGGGCATACGCGAGAGGATCCTGGAAACTTGTGATCATAGGATGCCTAGTAAAGCTATTTGTTCGAAGTATTAACTCAGAGATACGGGAAATTTTAGATAAGAAAAAATTCAAAGAATATATACAATGGAATTGCAATGAGAACTTATAAGCATGGAGCTATTGTAATATACGTCTAATAAATTTTCTTATGCCTCTGTGCAATTTCTATGAAGAGAAAATTCTATGAAGAGAAAATGTTTGAGTAAAAAAACATTTTATATAAAAAATTTCATGTTCAAAACAGATATTTTGTCGAATGCAGAATTGAAGTATTACGGATGGAGCATAATTGTGAACAAAATTAAATTTATTTATCTAATACTTGAAACATTTCACTTGTAGAAGAGGTGTTATCTAAATTGAGTGTTATATATACTTAAAATGAAATATTGAGATATATACACGGTCAAATAGCACAATAAAGAAATATTAGTCAAATACAAATATTAATCAAATACAAATATTACTTAACGAAAATAAAAATTTGGGTAAGAGAATTGCGTTAGTAACATACATTTTATAAACTACGAATCAAACAAAAATATAGAATCGTAAAAGGTATTTCTCCTCTTGTTATTGTATATTGTATTGTACATATGTGCAATTTAAAATTATTGCAAAATATATTATATTATATTATATTGTTGTGTCTTCGGAATTTTGCTACTTTTGGTTCTTTCGATGTAGAAATATCTAACCAAAGAAAAACCAATGTAGATCGAGAGACAACTAAGTTTCGCTTAAGCTGTCATTATGTTTGAACATTTTTGTTGAGACTTTGTATTTATTGTATTTTCTTATACAATAAAGTTATTATTGTGTCTTTTTTTACACGAGTAGTCTTTCTTCAAAAACATGAATGCAGGTGAACAGTTTTCGCGAGATGCGTACGAGTACGAGTTCCGGTATGAGTGATCGCCGCCTGAACACATCATGCATATAAGTTATATATAAATTATAATATATTATAATATATTATATATACGTATAAATTAACGCATAAATTATTGCAAAATATTGAAAGATGAGAAATAATAGGGATACAACGAATAATGATTTATCGAATAACTGAATATCGGATCTTATTTGATAAAGGTGAATAACCAGATTTTATCCGGCAAAATCAAATGAGCCGAATAATAGGATTTTACACAGAGATAGAAACATTGTAAACTACTTGTTGTTTAAAATAAAAAAGAGAATTTGTTTTATGTAAACTATTATGTTA
>NW_017259255.1:1237194-1259001 GCF_001594045.1 Atta colombica | reverse complement strand
TTTAAAATAAATTTAATAAAAACCTTTTCTCTATAAATTATATTAAGATTAATAACATTTGTATTAAATTTATCTAAAATTAAATATCTCACGAGTCAATAATTTAGCAAAATTAAATAGCGCTTTGAAAAAATATTGAACAGAGTATTTTTATCATAAAAATTAATTATAATACCTGACAATGCAGAAATATTCATACTTCTTGTAAGAAAACATGTAAAAAATAAATAATATATAACAAAAATGTAATACATAAAAAAACAAAGATTAAAAGATTTATTTCAATTTAACTTTTAAATTATATTACATTATATGTGTTAATTAATAATTAAACATTAATAAAGAAATATTTAGTTAGATTGATCATATACATACAACAATAAAATATTTAAAAAATTAAATTTTAAATACATATGTATAATTATTTCCATCATATGTATGAAAAACGACTTTTTCACAATCCGGCCTAATGGCCATCCGATCGAATTATAAAAAAGCAGTAAGATATCGAATATTGTTGCATTCCTAATAATAAGTGAAACATGTTTTAAGATACAATATTAGAAGGATTATTTTGATAAATCTGTCTGCGCATTAACTTGAATGCTGTTGTTAATAAAAAAATTTCATTGATAAATCGTTTCATTTATAAATCGTTAAATTTTCTATAATTGTGGCATTCACGAAAATCTAAAAATATGGTTACAATTATATGATTATTATTAATCGCAAACTCATACGATCTTTAGTTTAAAATGTAGTGACTTTACCTCATCGATCTTATCCATTTATGAGTTTAAAGGAAACGATGTGACAGCCCATCTTCCAAAAGTGATTTATGTCGACATGACTACTTATCGGCTAACTTATGATGTTTACCGATTCAATTAGGGATACAACCAGCGCGGCGGTCCCTTAAAACGAGATACATTTGTTTCGGCATTAATTTACGGAAACGGCCCGCTGTCATAACAAAACTATAATAGACCTTCGGTCGGTTGGCGCGTCGCCAGGCTTTAGTGGCCGCATAAAATGCACCAGAATGTTTACCCGCCACATTGTCGTCGTAAATTATTATAAATTCTCAAATTATTTCAATCGTAATCTGATATGTCTTAATTATGTACCGCGGAAGATCGAATACGATATCGTCTCTTCTTGAAATATAAATTATGCAGAGAAACAAATAATAATCATATAAACAATAAAATTATTTAAATTATACAATGCTGTTAATGACACATTGCACTGTCTCGGTGAATCGATGTCAAGTATGTCAAATTCGTGAATTTTGATTTGATGAAACATTAAAATATCAATAAAATTATATGACATCTTTTAATGTGAAAATTAATACAATATTTGTAATTATTTTAATGATATATATTTCTATAATTTATCGTCGCGCACTTAATCTATTATCGAATACAGGTGGTGTTCTAGTGTTCCCTACAAACTCTGTAGCTGTAATGTTTGAAACAAACTGTTGTTTGTTAGTTTAAGCTGACAGAGCTTTAGAGAACGTCATGAAAAACGAACGAAATGTCGACAAGCACGCGGCGTTTTTGTAGCTAAGACAATGTCTGGGTATTCTTCCTTCAGACGACGAAACCGAGACGTCGAACAACGCGTCGCCTCTATATTTACATGCCCCAAAGTCAGTGGCCCGCTCAAGTGATTCATCACGGAAACAGACATGCTGAGATCCTAGACGATTCCGATGTTAAATTTTTGAACCCGTCTTGATTCGCGTAAACTAGAGAGAAATTAACAAAGTTCTCTGGATCTTTTGAATCACTTTCTCATCCAAAGTTTTTAAGGTGATATAAAATTGAATTCTAGCTTGCTTGCACTGCGTATAGACTTTCCTTAAGTCTGAAATAATTTCGTTAGATAAATTTCATTATAAATTTTCTGCTCAATATTAAGGTCCAGTTTAACTTATTCATTATCTCTTCCCAATTCTTTAAGAATTTATTAAAACGTTCTAGAAGTTATTAAAGTTATCTTGCTACTCAAACAGCACACAATATTTATAAAATATTTATATGATATTTACAAAATATTTGTAAATATTTATAAGACTTATTTTGAATATTTTATAAATATTTTTGTGATCTTAAATTGTATACACCATAAATATTTATTATAAATATTATGAAATGTTATTGTAAATGTAATAAATGCAATGAAAATATTTTATAAGACATTATAATCCAAGTAAAAAATATTAGAAGTATTTATTCATATTTATCACAAATATTATAATTCATAATCAATATTTAGTCTATATTTTAATAATATTTCAAATATTAAGCTTTATATAAAAAATGTATAAAATATTTATATAACAAGAAATAAATAATAATAAATATTTATCATAAATATTCTGTGCTGTCTGGTCTGAGTACTTGGAACGCTCCATTTAACTGAAAAATTTCTTGAACTGAAATAATTGATCTCGCTGTACACGATAAGGATGAGAAAAAAAGCAGTGACCGAACAAAAATATTTTCGCCAGACTAAACGTTCATCGGACGAAAAGTCTGTGGCACACGAGGACAGCAGCTGGTCGACGATGCGACAAATCATACCATATTGGACAGCCTGCATGTCCCGCGCAAAACCGAGCGAGCACGTGCAAGCCGAACGCAGCAATGTGACCGGTGGTGAATCCCTATAAACTCTCTCTCTCTCTCTCTCTCTCTCTCTCTCTCTCTCTCTCTCTCTCTCTCTTCCTTTCGCG
This sequence comes from Atta colombica, assembly GCF_001594045.1. NCBI lineage: Eukaryota > Metazoa > Arthropoda > Insecta > Hymenoptera > Formicidae > Atta > Atta colombica. The sequence goes on along the minus strand of NW_017259255.1, from coordinate 1,256,255 downwards.
CAAATCCTTTGAATGAATCGCCCGTAAATTTATGAGGCGCCGTTCTGATCTTACGTTCATTTACTTAAACAGCTGGAACATCTCGGTATACATGCACATCGTCGAAAATTCTCTCACAAAAAACATGTATAGAGTATTTCACATTACATAGAAATAGTAAGATAATAAATTTGGAGAATTTGACTTGAATTGAATTCTCTAACAAAATATAAATAAATATTCGCCAAGCAACTAGAATTGCGAGTCTATCGTGAATAAATGGACACTGCATTTTGATTGGTGAGTCTTGTGCAGAAAAGAATGAAGGGTGATTAATTAGAAATTGTTTGGTATCGGATATCTAACCGAGTGATCGAGTTGTGGACGAGCGACACAATCGTCGGTATCTCTTTGATGTTAGCTGGTTTCGACCGGACCAGTTCTGCTTGCCATCCAGTTCAAATAATATCTGCCTTAACACGTGTCACATGACACAGCTAGTCGGCAGACAGAAAGAACTAGCGAAATGCCTGTCGACGTATTAGATGATCGAGGATCCAGAATTCATTTTTTTTTATTATATGTAGTTATTTTTACAAAGCATTGAATCTATATAAAAAAATAGAATCCTCATGATTCTTATTTTTATTAAAATATTTAATTGTGAGAATGCAAAACTATATAATAAAAATGATTACATCAAATTAGACTTTACAAAACACAGCTATTATAGTGTTTCCAAATTGATTTTAAACTTTCGAAAAGAGAAGTCTTCCACAGATTCTCTTTTTTGGGGGGACACGTTGTATATTAGTTTCCCAAATGCAGCGAGTTAATGCAATCACATTCCATTATCCTGTTAAATGAAATTGCCCAACTAGAAAGAAAAGAGAGGAAGTGCTGTGAAACAGAGTTCGCGTCGCGAAAATAGACAACTTGCCGACGCAGCCAGGCGGCATCTCGAGAGAAGTAAAAGGGAGAAATCCTCGGGAGAGGCGAAAGGGTTCCGCAGGGTTAAACAGCCGGTATTTCAGTAATGGAGCCTTATCGCCAGCTACTGCAGAAGTCCAAGTTCTCCAACGATGGCGACAAAGTCGGGGATACTTCAAGTCTTCCGGAATCAAATCGAGTCGAGTCGAGTCGAGTCGAGTCGAGTCGAGTCGAGTCGAGTCGAGTCAAGTCGACGGCGTTTATTAATTCGCCACTTAGCACGCATATCCGTGGCTCGTTTCTTTCGATAGAAATGAGAAATTAGACGTACTTATCTCCTTAACTTACGTGGCTACAAATCTACTAATCACTGATTTATGGGGAGATCGCGATGAAGCAGCCATCAAAAAACTATCGATGTCATAAATATACGTCTCGACCACTCTGTCGTGACGCGATTAATTCTTAAGGATTCTACAATGCGTTGCAAACAATCATTGCCAGTTGAAACGTTTATCGCGATAATCAGAAGCATAAATAATACCATTAACGCTTCTAATTGATTGTCGCAACAAACATTTCAACTGGCAATGGATATTTGCAACGCATTGTAGAATGCTCTTTAAGTAGACACTTATACCAAGCAGAACAACAAGTCATTATGATATTAAAAAAATGATGTCAAAATGTCTCCAAAATGATCATTAAAAATTATTTTTCAATCATTTCCGATTCATTTTAATATCATTTTGACGTTATCATGATTTGTTCTGCTTGCAGATAGAATTAAAGTCAATAATACAATGTGTGATTTGCTAATAACGTCCATTTAAAGATTAACTCTAGTGATCTGATTCGCTATGAATAATAAAACAATTACTTTAATTTTAAGGAGCTTAGTCATTAAACTTTCCGCCCATTGTCGGAACACTTAAACCTTTATTACTTACATAGAGTATTCAGAGGCTTGTTCTTTTCAACTGAACTTCATGCTTAGTATGTAGTTTTTCCTTTTTTTTCTCATGTTAAAAGAACAAAAAAAAAAGGTAAATTGAGCAAGAAGTTCAGCTAAAAAAAATAGGTCTTAGAACATCTCGCCCCTATAAATTCATTAAATATTGAATACTTATATTTATACACTCTATTATATTTAGCGCAAACTATTTTACAATTAAAAAAAATTTGCTTTTATCTTTATCTGAAAGATTATAAAATGTTATCAATTTTTATTCTAATTGTAAATCGTCTAATTAAAAAACCACACGAGTAACATATAAGATTAATGTTCGACTATTACTCGCGAATTTTGAAGAATGTAGATAACACTTTTATATATATTCGTGTTTCTTTTGTGTCACAATAATTCTATTTTCACGATTCTATCATAGTAGGTATTGGTGGATGTTCGCAAAAGTGACAGATTTCAGATTTCTCGTGGATCTTCTTAGAGCTAACAAGCACTCAGACGATGATGTCATCGTTTCATCCTAAACGCGCAGACTGAAATCAAGAATCGCGCTTTAAGTTATAATAACGTACTCAGAGAAATACTCGGAGTCTGGATTCCAGACTTCTGGCTTGCTTGACGTTCGTAGCAGTTAATCTCGCGGCGATGCGTGTTTCGGCGGGATTACTGGGCGGTCGTTTATAGTAATTGCGTTTAAATATACTCGAAGGGTAGTCGCGAAACGCGCGCGAGGTAGAGTTCGCGAGTACGAGGACATGCGGAGGTGCAGCAACGTGATTTGTGGCTTCGGCTCCGTAACAAATAGACGCGCGGTCATTTTCTCGGACACCGGGTGCGCAAAGTGAACAAAGACAAATGGCTACGCCGCGCGACGTACGTGACTAACGACGAGCGGGTTGATAGCTGACGCGGGAGTTTTTTCTCCAAAAGATTCGATCGCCACCGATCCTTCATTCTGATGAACTGATATCTCGCGGGATAAGGATTTTAACTCCTTCGCATTTTACAAATACGAGGTCAAATAAGCAAAATTCGATCGCGATACAATGTCGCAATTTGAAAAGTTAAGATATATGATCTTTCAGTTCTTTGGTATTTATTCTTCATTTTTTTCCTTTTCTTGCTCAAGATATCTAGAGATCCTAGAATCCAAGGATACAAACGACTGTGGAATCGAGGTTACGAGAATACGAGATCGGCAAGATCGGAAGATTTTCAGGGTCTCTGGATGTTTTTTTGCTGTCGCAACGAGCAGCCGCGAGTTCGTCCATGGACGAATGTCCATCTGTCCGCGCGCTATCTGCAATTCAATGTAACCGCCTCGAGCAGAAACGCATCCGCGCTTTCTGACGAGGAAGGCACCACTCTGATGGCTGATGGCACAAAAGAAACGGCTGCCGTTTCCACGCATGACACTTCCTTCTCCCTGCGCGTCTCTTCCGTCTTCTTGTACGCTTTTAAACATTATTCTCGTTCGTTAATAAGAGCAGAAATTTTGAGTGATAACTTTTGTTACCTTAGACACAAATCTTAAGACTACAAAATACAAAAAACTTAAGCAACAAAACGTAAGCAATAAACGAATTAGCTAATCACATTAGAGACCATAATGTAAGGCCATAATGTAAGCACATCCAACATGTTGATTTTCTTATTGCTTAAGTTTTTTTGTATTTTATGTAGTATAATTATATATAATTATTGAGCAAAAGACAATTGATTACTCTTGATATAAAGTCTGAGTTGTTTTGACTGAAAAAATAGATGATTTTTTCATAATCGCTCGCGAAAACTGTCTATTTCCCAAGATATACAGATATTCCTATAACAGTATTAAGTGGAATAGATCGAAAAGTATTTAAGAATGTTTTATACATATTATTTTCAAAATGATAATAAAATTATGAAAAATTACAAATTATTCTAAATTTCATTTTAAAATAATACGACAAATTTGGTGAGGGTTTACTATCTGGATCATAAGTTATTTTAATAAATAGTATTTTTTAAAGCTGTGCTCTAATAAAAATGTATGGAAATGTGTTACAAAATAAATGACAAAAATATCAATTTTTTAATATAAGTACATAAGGTATTCAAGATTATTTATGTATAGAACTATATTGCAATGTATGAACTAGTTGCTCAGTAAATAAATAAAATATTTATTTGTTCTATATCTGTGTAATCAGTGAATCGCAATGAAACTTGCATAAGTTATTTTGAATATTTAAAAAACTTATTCAAAAAATTCAGATACCATTTTTAAAATTTTAATTCTTAACAATAAAAATAATAACAAATAAAAAACCGACTGTATTATTAAATAAAAATATAATCTTATTCACACAACTTTCATATGTATATAGTTTATTTGAAGTGTTATCATAAACACATTTCCAAATCTAATTTTTTTAGGGATGTACGATATATCCTTAAATATAAATAAAAGGAGAAATGTCATTTTCAAAGCGATCTTAGTATTTAGTATTCACTATTACTCAGTATTTAATATTCACATGCAAATATACAAATATAATTATCAGTTCTGCCCGCCGATTCGATTTATTAGATTTAAAACACAATCATAAACTGAAATAATAATTTTACATACAATTAATTAATTGTCGATTTAATAATAGTGCTACTAGCATCTTAAAAACTTGTAAATAACCTATGTCAATATTCTTATACATCACAGTCCAATGGATGTCCAAAGATGTCCTTATGTTCTAAAAACGTTTTTAAAACGTTCCTCGAATAGTGTGTTGTATGAATTTATATAGCATATTTAGACAGGACGCTTTTCAAATCATATCATAGAATTAATTTTATATTAACAATTTTATATTAACATAACATTTATATATAATATTTTAATCATTTTTTTATAGAGCGCAATAATAATCATTAATAGTGCAATGTATTATTGCTATACTCTATTTGATGATTTTTTAATTTCTAGGAGTAAAATCTCACTTCAAAAGAGTGAAATATTGCCACTATTGAAAAAGAGTGAAAAATTTACATTTTTAAATAGGATTTTCACTTTTTTGGAATGAGATTCATTTTAAAGGAATGTAATCTCCAAAAGTGTGAAATCTTATTCCAAAAAAAATGAGCAAAAATCTGCCATTCATATTCAAAAATGCAAATTTTTCATCCTTTTTCAATAGCGAAAATATTTTAACTCACTCTTCTGGAGTGAGATTTCACTTGAAGAAATTTAGAAAACATTCTAAATTTTTTAGGACAATAATAAAAAAATTTTTAAATATTAGATACGAATGTCAGTTATTGTAAAATTGTTAACTCTATGTGATTTGAAAATCATTCTAAATATGTAGCTATATATTAGAGTGAGAAATGTCTGTATCCCGGGAAACAGATAGTATTCGCGAGTGGTTACGACAGAATCATCACCATTCCGGTCTTTAGGCAGTCGGATCAGGCCTTATACTAGAAGCAACCAATCACTTTTTGTCCGATGATTGTCCACCGGTGTGTTGTCTTTACCTGGCACTCGTGGCACCCGATTCCCGATACCGGGATGCCGTTTTATCTCAGCCACGCGGTCGCCGATCTCCGCTGCCGTCGCCGGGTCACGTATTAATTTTTTCGTTTAAACCGGTAAGGCGAGTTCACCTCGATTTCGCGACGATTCGGTGAAAGTTTTGCGCGTTCCTTTTTTAGCAGTAGCTGTGCCACTGCGACACTGACCGCTGTCGCCGCGAAGAAACATTCGATATTGTAAGACTAAAATAAATCACTCAACATTTTCGTATAGAGCGTGATTCTTTTTGCGAAAATAAATAGATACTAGAAAGGAAATAATTATGTTTATAAAATATAAATATGTTTTTCTTCATAAAAGAGAAAATTAAAAATTGTCGATAATTATATATCGAAAAACTCGTTATCTTTCATAGATAAACATATTTTTTCTAGTACGTTATTATATACGTTTTACTTATTAAGAGTTTATTCGAGAAGCTCGTTTATTCCTACGACGTCAATAAGAAAAAGAATTCGCAGGAAAGTGAAATGCTCAGAAAATAGATAAACGATAAAATAATATTTATTACGTAACGTATATACGTACACGAGGTCAGACCCGTTCGCCAAGAGATTGGCGGAAACACCATTTTCCCGTTTAAGTGGCGATTAAAAAGTCAGCGACTTGGACTTCCAGATCCTGAATTTATCGAGACCTCGCAACACTCCTACTTACGGTTCTCTTTCTATCCGTACCGCACCGTTTGATCCTACCGCGGTCGAGGATGCCGTTGCTGTACCGGTCTGAAGTATCATCGTCGTCATGGCGAACCGTCTCTCGATATTACCATCGTGTGTCTTTTATTTCCAATTTTTCTTTCCTTTTATCTTTCATACATTGGCGTGTCATAAGGAAAAGTCCGTGCACAAATTACGTCCTTCTACTAACTTGAATTACCAATATTCACTTAAAGAAAACGTATACATCGAAATATCCATCTTCTTCACAGATTATCAGTTGATGAACTTAGGATCTGTATAACATAAAATGTATATAAAATGGATATAAGATATTTGAAATTAAGGACATTTAAGTTATAGATTCTGAAATAAGACATTTTTTAAGACATCTTAAAGTCGATTTTAGACTTTTTGTTATAGGATAATACGCTCTTATAATTCAAATAAAATACTTAATATAAAAAATTGAAGTCACCGATAAAAAGAAATGCTATATTTGTAAACACTATGTTTTGTAAAATTAAAATCTAATTTAGAATCCTATACATTGGAGAAAATATAGTGATAACAACGATACAAGTTTTATGTGTAAAATTAATGTACAATAATCGAAAATATTTTATACTTGCAGTTACTATATAACTATGCATGCATAAATTCTGCACATAAAACTCGTATAATTGTCGTTTTAGTTGTTACCATTATCTTTTTTCTCTGAGAGTAGATATATGCAAGAATTTTGAAATCTAAAGTCGTGTTTAAATTAGCATTATAAATGCTTATAAAATTCTCGTCACTTAATTAGCCAATAATCTAAAATGCGGACATAAGATGTCTTGAAGAACATCATGAAGATATCTTTCAGATATCAGGGTAATGATCCCATGTAACTTTATAGAGAAAAATGTAAGTGAAAATTTTTTGTATGTATGTGCATACATTTATATATGTACATTGTATGTATGTGCATAAATTTATATATGTACATACAATTCATAAAAATTTTCACTTTTCACGTTTCCGCTCTAAAGAAAAAGTTACATAATCGCTACTCATAAAAAGATATCTTTTTAAGACATTTTATGTCCCCTTTTTCATTGTCTGGATAAATATCTAAAGTTCTAAAGATTCATGTAATGTGAATCGTAATTCTTTGACATCTTCAAAATAGCAAATGGCCAATAATGGTATCGATTTTTGCGGTGCAGAAAGAAGAAAGTGCGAGAAAGAAGAGGCAGAGAGAAAAGATTTTACTGGTGATGTCGATGCTCCCTGCTCAGCCGAGCTCAACGAAGATGGCGATCGTAGCTCATAGCTAGTGTGCAGTAACAGCACCTCTTCGACTTCGACAGGGTCAGCCAACCGGCCGGCCAGCCGGCTGGTCTAGCTAACTTTTACGACTCGCGCTTCCATCGACGCGCGGATTGATAGTAATTAATTCGTTTTTCCTTCTCCAACCACACTGCGGGCATCGTAACGAGATATCGAAACGTCGGCACTAGGTACTCGCGTAACCATGACGGCAAATGTCAGAAGTTATTCATGCGAGGGGAACGGCAGAAGAGAACTCCCTACGGTCGCGTTGGAAAAATGTTCATCGCATGGTCAAGGGGTTAAGTAAAGACGTAGCGTAAAGTCTTACGTGCCTCTCTGGGAACTCCCGATATACCGTGAGCCGCGTGGGGAGCCGCGTTTAAATGTACCGCTCGCTCTTCGCTTTTTCTTTCTTTTACGGGCAAGTGTACGATCGTTCCGCGCCGCTTTATGGGCAAATTTTCTGCGTGGTTCATACAGTGGCGTAGAGCCCTAAATCTTGAGATCCAGGAAATACTCGGGAAAAAAATATTTGAGTGTCGGTGGTAAGAATGATAGTCGAACTCCGTTTTGCAAAATAAAAGAATTCAAAGTATACAGAAAGAAAACATGAGAAGTATTAATGATTATTATCAGTAATATGATGTTAGATATTAAAAAAGCAAAAGGAATCCAATGTTATTTAATTCGATCTCTTAAATAACATTTTGTTATTTATATTGTAATTTTCATGTGTCAAAAAGTAAATCATTCATTTCTGTAATTTGTTTCGAAGTAAACAGCATCCATAAATGTATATACTAAATAATAAACTAAAATAATAAAATAAAAATTTGAGTCAAATTTAATACATTTTCTTATGTTGTTAAATTCTTTAATTAATCTTAATTTTTTCCGTTTTTAATTAAATTAATGATATATTGAGTAGGAACAACATAGTGTATGTGTGTATAGAAATGATTAAAAATACTACAAAATATGCTGTCAGTTTAATTTAAGATTTTAATGCCATTAATTATATTAGCAATGTTAAGATATAATATTTCAAATTGAAGATTAATGTAATAATTAAAAAATATATAAATAAAGTCGAAACATTTTAAATTTCGTTTACAATTTGTCGTTTTATCATAATTGAGAATAAAAATTCATATTAACTTGTTTTTTAAATACATTAAATATTACTTGATTATTGACAATTATCCTTTTTATATTTGTTTTGTAATTTTACGAGCCTGATATTTTAATTCATATTTTGATTAAAAATATGACAAACAATAATTCAAATGGGGCATAATTTGAATTATTTTTAATCAAAATATTACAAAACATTATAAATTTAACAGTGTGTTATTAAAATCATCTATACCTTATAACGGTATGTATCTTGCGAAAATATATACATTATTCCAAACCTATCAAATATTTGAAAATTTTGAAAATTTTGCAATTTTCGATTTTTAAATTTATCATTTTAATTCGGTATATTACCACACAAAGTTACTACACAAAGTTAATGGTTCATAAAAAGTTGTTGCCAGAATCTTTGAGCGATGTTAATGCATCATGTTGTGTAATCATTCTGCCTCACTTTCCTTCCTTATTGATACGCGCAATCGTCATTATCTTTATTCATAGCCTATATGAAATACACGATTGTAATTCCACTTCTTTGACTCATTACATTTCATGGAATTTTATGGAAGCAACATTAGCTTCCCGTTTCGCGATCGCAATAGACTGAGTTCCACTCAACTGCCGGGATCGTTGTTCTGCGATTTTAGAAATCGGCGTCGCATTCTATAGATTTTCTGCAATTTTCCGCGACAGATTGTATAAACGTTTGTGACAGTGATCTCATGGGTGGAATGCAAAGACGGCAGGCGAAAGGTCTCGCGCGCTTAATAGCGCGCAGAGGGCTGGCGTTGGCCGAGAAACTAGTCCCGATGGAAATTTATTCCAGTGAAGCGAGAACAACAAATTATCGACCGGTAGTAGTCGATCTCTCCTAATACGATGCGACGGGAATGCCAGGGCTTGAAATGCGCGGCATCGTATCGATTCTACAGAAGATTGACAATGTGTATATGTATACAGTCCGCTGAAAAGTAAATCGATTGTTTCGATGACTTCGTATAATTAATTGACTTAAAAAATAGAAGAAATAGCATCAAATGAATTGTATCATCAGAATATAATGTATAAAGATATGACACAATTAGCCTAGCAAGTTATTAGAAATACTCAAAATAAGAAACTTCAAAATATCGAAATTCTAAAATGTAAAGACTGATTTTGATCTTCTTAATCCTTTATAGTAACACATGGATTATTCGTGTCTTACACATTTTTTTAAATATCAGAAACATCTAGCTAAATAATAATCTCTGCTCTCTAAGATCTTTGGAATTTAATTCTAAAAAAGAGTGACGCGACAATTCAGCCATGTTTCCATGTTTAAAAAGAATGACTCAATTATTAATTTTTAAAAGTGAGATTTCATTTTTTAGAGTTATATTTCGCTCTAAACATTTTAAAGAGTATCTTTTCCTTTTTTTAAATATACAACTTTATAAACACTTTCTAAAGACGTTAAAATATATATATAAAAATCATCAAATAATTTTTTATGCTTATAAAAGTTTTATGCTTATAAAAATTAATCCAGAATACGAATGATTGTATGTAATCGTATGTAATAAAGAACCAAATAAAGAACCAAAAAAATCATCGTGTGTGTACTAATTATAAAGATTAAATAATACAATGCATTTCTAATCATTTATTATTCTAATCATTTCTTTACGCAGAAATAAGTAAAAATAGATATTTCTTATCATTACCGTCTATCTTTCGTTTTTAGAATACCACTTTCTAAAATACTGATCAGATTGACGAATGCATTGATTGCAGATCGCAAAATAGTGTCTTTCATTCGTTAATCGCAAGAAGCACAACGCCAGTGGAAAAGGATATGTAAGAAAAAGAGGGAAGAGGGGAAGAAAGAGAAATATAATAAAAGAAGTCATGGCAGGAGCCTGCTTTAGCCAGGACAGATCCCGCCAGGACGATAACACGAGGACACATCGCCACCTCGGCGCGACGATCGTAAAACTTGGTCAGGTAAAGGCGCGGTCCGTTTGAGACCTGCTGCTAGGAGGACGGACAGGAGCTGGTTATAGGCTAGGTATTATAGTTCTGGACTGCTGTCGGTCTATCTCGCGAGGGATGCACGTCCCGTACGCGTATCCTTCGGGGTGGTCCTGGCGACGACATCGGTTCATTAATCGGCCAGATACCCGAGAAAAATGCGCTTTTACGACTACTCTCCCTTTCTCACTCTATCTCGCCTTTGCTCTCTCTCTCTCTCTCTCTCTCTCTCTCTCTCTCTCTCTCTCTTTCTTTCTCGCTCTATTTTTCTCTTTTTCGATCTCTTTCTCGCACAGAGTTTCTCTACCATTTCCTGAGGTAGGCTAACTGATAGCTTATTATCGTTACTGAGGAGATCTCAAGTGAACTGGGTAATTATACGTAGAATTCGATTAACGCAACACTTGACGATGTTGTTTCGGTTTCGCTCCGGAAGTCTACGAATGCGACTACGAATTACACAAGTTCGAGGTACCCTGTATCTAAATGCTCCAGATTCTGGACGTTTTGAATTCTAATCGCTCGTAATCTATAGATTCCTTGAATTCTAGATATCTTGAATCCTTGTCTCCTCGAGTTCCTCGCGCAGATATCAAATTCCTTCGCGATTCTAAAATCTTCAAGAGAGAGAGACTAAACCCGAAATTTTTTATAAATTTCGTACAAATTTCGCAAAAATGTCAGATAAGAACGTTACCTAAACTTCTTCAAATAATATGCTATATTGAATTCTCGTTAACTCTATTTTCATGAACCGATTGCGACCGAATGCAATCTGTGTGACATAACTTGTGGTGATGGTGCAAGACTGCACGTATAACAGTGCAGTCATCATATGTGTGCGTTAGCTGTACGCAGAAGAAACATTGGTCAGGTAACAAGAGTGCTAATGAAGGATAGCCAGGTTCTTATGAGCTTCTTCTGAGATCAGCACATATTCCTCCTTTGGCACACGTGTTTTTCCGATGAATCGTATTTCTCATCATTTAATTTTTTATAAACCTTCGTATTGTGCAAAATAAGACTAGTCAGCGAATTTTATCTGATTATTTCTAAAAGTTTTTGTTTTGTTTCAAAGAATAAAATTTATTTAAAAAAAGGAATCAAGAATAGTGATCATTGAATTTTTTTTTTTCATCCTAATTAATGATAAATCTAAAGCTATACTGATTGTGAGTATCAAATAATAAATATCATTATATCTCATGATATGTAAGAATCCGGAAATTGTTCTCCGGTTTTTAATACTCGCGGTTTGAAAGAATTGCAATTTTTGCGATGTCTCGTGTATCATTCGTCGCAAGTGAGGTTTATACCACAAACTTGAACGGGCGTTCTCTTACTCGGCTAAATGAGCGGAGAACGATAAAGCACGGCGGTTTCGGTGCGTCTCGTGAGAAAACGACGCGCATTTTTAACGCGCGTCACGTCGGTACGCGCTTTCATACGCGCACGCATACACACGCACAGAACGTAGCGGCCGACACACTACGAAAAACACTAGCGCGGCTATTAATTTAGAGACCGGAGGACAGAGAGCGAAGGCTGCGGCAAAGGAGCAAAATGAGCGACGCTTCTCCCGGTTCCTTGGGCCCTAAATAAAAGAAAGGAGAAAGATTTAAATAAAAGTAAAATCGTGTCGCCGAGGTCGCGTGAACTACTCGGGCTCTACGAGGATATGAGCTGGGGAATCCGCGGGAACCCTTACTTCCCTCGGGGGAACCCCCTCGCGGAGAACCTGTCCTGTCCGACTGTCGGGATCGGCTTTCCTTCCTTTGCTCCTCTTTGCTCGTATCGCGCGCGCTTCACGCTTTTGCCGAGTGTTATCTCGCGATCGCTACCACGGAGAACGGAAGAGAAAAAGAGAAAAGAAAAGAGAACGTCGGGACGTTCACATTTCTACAATGTCTCCGGAAGATTGATAGATAAATGGACCACTGATATATACTTTACTGTTATACATCTTGAAAAGGGAAAGAGACAGATCGCCGAGTTTGTTTAATTGCATAAATTCTGGTTAAATTTAAAAGGAATTAAATTTCAAAGGAACTTGTAGTTAAAATATGTATTTACATGAATATATAGAATGCAAAAATGAAAAGAATTCTGTCATTAGGGTTTTTAATTAAAGAAAATCCTGAACTTTTAATGTCCAAAATTGTATACTCAAAAATGTCCCAAAATAAAATTTATATATATTTATTCTATGATATAAAAATTTTTGACTTTGCAAAGTCCTGAGAAACTTTTACTTTCTAGAAGATATACTTCTTTTTTTTCTTTCCTCTTCTCGTGTTTCAGTCGATAAATTTTAAAGACTCTCATTTACATATTAAGATTAAATGAGATACCAGAATGTAACTACCCAATTATCCTTAAATTTACTTTTTAATCATTTCTTATAGTTTTTAAAATAATCGGTGTACGAATGATGCAATAAAGTCGAAAAAATTGTAAATCTTTAAGTCGTGAGTTTTTAATCTCCAAACTTTTTTTTTAACGATTATAATTCATACTTCGTGAACATTTTATCCTACAATAAATTTCCCCAGAACCATGCTTTTCTTACTTTTCAGTAGTTTCGAAAAATATATTGGTTCTAAAATAATATCTAAAAGGTATTATCGCGAAATATATTTTCAGAATTTTCTCACAGTATTCTCGTTCTCAGAATATCTTCGTTTTCCAAGAATATGCTTCCAAGAATATTCCCGGTGCGCATCACTAGTTATAAGCAGTTTAATATTACCTAAGAGAGATTGGTGCTGGAAAAAAGAAACACTACTTTCCCACCGGCCCGGGAAAGATGGCAAAACAACGCTCGACACCCCACAGTGCACGGATGGGTGCACGGATGGATGCTCGTCGAGGGCAGGAGCACGCCTGACCTCCCAGCAGACAAATTAAAATGATGCACAGGCGATTCCACGCGTTACTTGCGAAAACTCCTTCCTTCTTGCCGTCTCGAAACTATTTCAGGATGCGCAAAACTGAACGAAATATTGTTTCGTCGGTGATACTCCTTGAATTCTAGGAAAGACCACTAGGCGATATTCGTACAAAAAATTGAGAAATTAAGAATAGAATGATTCTATTCGAGGAAGCTATTTGTTATTCGACAACTCCAATCCAAGAATCAAGCATTAGCAAGCTTAAAGACGAAGTTAAGTCAAAGATTAAAGACCAAAGAGATTCAAGAATTCAATAGCTAATCTTCACTAAATTTCAAAAGAATTAATTAATTTAAGAAGAAAAATTTTTAGTAAAGATTGTATACAATTTATCTGATAATAAGCTAAATAAAGAATAAATATATTCTGTTCAATAAAATCATCTTCTTCTTGACTTAATTTATATAGCAATAAAGAGTGTTCAAGTGCCGTAAAAGCGAAGACAGTCTATGTAAAATACAAATAAAACTTGTTATAAATGGCTATAGTTTTTTTTTTATTACGCGCCTAACTTGGTGACTAACGTAGGTCTGTTTTTAATTGCTTTGGGCAATTTAAAGGGACAGGCGACCACAGAATGGAGGTTATAAAAATACATGGATGGACCCTTGAAATGTTGAGTGTTCTAAAGCATTTTATTAACGCCTTCGCACAATTTTGTATTTCATCTATTAGTGATAAATTTTGTATTGCAGGATTAGGATAATTAATCAATCAACAAGCATAACCGAATAATCAACTCATTATTTATTTATCTTATGATACCTTCGTACACTGAAATTTTTTATCACTTTAAGGAATAATTTATATTTATATTATCTCTTACATTTATACTAGCTAATTTATTACTAAAAGATATACGTATTAATTCCTTACCCAGAGTATTAAAAGCACTGAATAACAACTTTTAATATTTAAAATAAGAAATTAATTCAGCAAGAAAGCCAGTTAAATTGGCCAGTATTAAATTTCTATAAGGGACTGCTACATTATAGACTAGTCGTGAATTAATTTTATAAATTTTTAGAATTATTTTTTTTTATTCTTATTTTACTATTGATTGACAAATCCTTTATTAAAGGATCCTATCGAGTTTTTTTGCTTTGCAATCATAAGAATTAATAAAATTTCAAATAAGATGATTAATACTACCATTATTTTAAAATCAAAATAGAAGTTCGACTTACCCTGTCATACTGATGTGTCGTCGTGGCCGCTGGAAAGGGTTGGAAAGGCGCCGGCCTAGCTGGACTATGGTGGGCCGCATGCGGATTGGCGTGAGGGTGACTATGCGGGGCCGCATGAGGATGGGTCGGATGCGGCGGCGGTGGCCGATGGGTCTGGTACAGGTAAGGATAATATTGATACATCACATCGGAGCAGCTCATCACCCCGCCCGGGCCCGGCACCCCAGAGCTGGCCTGCAGACCTGCGTACCCGAACGTCGCACTACTCTTTCGAACAACACCACTCCTAAAATTGTCTTCCAACTCCGTCGATGGCTCACGATGGCCACGATCGGATCAAACGTTCAAGATCATCCAAGGTCACTAAAGTGATTAAATCATCACTAATGATAATGGTCCGTGTTGTAGCATACAGCGACAGCGAGATTCAATGTAATAATGTCAACAATAATGTCGAACAGCTTTCTTTGAATACTCTAGTTTTGCTTCTTCGGTAGCTTAATACGATCAATTTAAATATTTTAAATTATTATATTTAGATATGTATATTAAATTAATAGTATATAGTTCACACTGTTTATAAAGAAAATTAAATGACTCGTATTGTTGTTAACAGTCTTATCATTTTTTATTTTTGCATCATTTGCAATCATTTAAAATCCAAAATTCATCAAACAATACGATATTAACTCACGAAGATGCGTGTTTCAATATCTATAATCATTTCAGATTCCTCATTTATTCAAATGCAATTTTAATACGTTATTTAAATATATAATTATTAATAAAGGAAGGAAATATTTGCAAAAAGTGAAAGAAAATTACGAAAGAGATAAGATATTTGTAAGTCAATCACAATAAGATATACTTATCAATTTTGTTTAAATATAACAATGACCATTTCTATTAAAATTAAAATGCGAAATGTATTATAGCTAATAATAAGCAGTTTAGTAAAGAATAAATAATTTTAATTGTTCTTTCTCAGAAATCACTGAACCATGGCGAATCATAAATTGTTAATAATTCTTTGAGATAGTTAAGCTGATGGAAAAAGTTGTATAAATCGATTGCTCTTCTTTTTTTTCTCTATAAACTGAATGCAAAAAGATTTAAGTAGACATTAGCTGGGGATATGTCAAATTATTGAACATATCTTCAATTAAAATTTTCACAAAACTGAGCAAGACATATAAAAATATCTGAAAAATTCTTGTATGACACTTCCTCTTCTATTACCTCACTTTTCAAAATTTTCTTTTGTAAGCTTTCTTCCAGTAATTAGCCTTCGCAACATTTTCTTTTTTCCCCTCAACAAATTTCAATTGTTCACAATTTATAGTTTGTTGACGAAATTACTGTTTTGATCAAACTATTTAACTACTTTCTTCTATTAAAACTTCATCGACACTTCACTAACTAGTAGCTACTGTCACCGTCCTCGTCATTTCATATGTCATACGTATGGATAATTGCGAAATTTAAAACGACACTCACTACTTGCCTCACAATTATCTATTTTTCCAAAAACTCTCGATAACACCGTCTTTAATAGTAAGATCACGCTCGTTCGATCGCGACACGTTCTTCAGATTTAACGCAAAAGTCAGATGATTCTCTTGAAGAACAAGAGAATGACCAGTGGAGAACGAAAAGCAAGTCCTCACCCTTGCAACGTGAACGGAGCGTATCGCCGATGGTGGTGTGTCTCTGATGGGTGAACACAAACTGAAACCCCCCATACGCGACACCGTGTGTCACCCTCTCTCCATAGAACCTGTCGCTGTCTTTTTCTAGAGCCGTCCCGTCGTTTTCGAGCGGAGCTGACGTTGGTATTCTCTTTCCCCTTTACCATCACCCCAACACGTTGGGGACCGCGACGGCAGGATCCGCCTCCTGGCAGTACCGACATCGGCCAATCACCGTGCTCGATCGTCAGGGCCAATCGCACTTGGCCTGCCACTACCACGAGCTCTCCCCGTATTGATCCCACAATGAACCCAACTGCAGCTGTGGTATTAAGAAGTTCGTACTCAGGTTAAATCACCCCCGCCTAAACCTCCTTCGCCTCCCTGTTCCCTTTCCTCTCTCCGGTTTCTTCGTGGTCTTCATCCTCCGCTACGGCCACCTTCCTTCTATCCCGGATAACCATCCCCCGCAGCGTGCATAATGAGTCTTAATTAACAGTTTCGCGGTGTTTTGGGAAGCTTAATTTGCCGTAGTGAAGAGAGAAAGAGAGAGAGAGAGAGAAAGGGAAAAGGAAGAGGAAGAAGAAGATGGCGTTTTCAAGACAGAATTCCTACAGAAATGTTGCTGTCGTAGAAATCGCATTTTTACACGACATCAACTAATCGCTTTGTGATCTAATTTTAACTACATTTGAAATAATTTTAAAACGAATGATACTTCAAACTTTAAACTTGCAGGATAATTAAAAAAAGCAAGAGATATGTTTCGATCCCCATGAGATCTCCAGTATCCCCTATTATAGCTGAAATAATTTTACAAGATCTAGAATCATCAGTTATTGATTATCTACACAATTTTCTTTCTACTTTAGATATGTAGATGACATTATATTAGCAGCCTCTTCTGATACTTTGAATGACATTCTTGACACTTTTAATTCGTCACATACAAGACTAAAGTTTACTACAGAATTTTTTAGGAATAATGAGAGATTGAAGTTTTTTGATATTGCTGTTATTGTCTGTATCGATGAAAATAAAATTATTTTTGATAGGTATCAAAAAGCAACCTTTTCAAGTAAATTTTTGAATTTTCATTCCCATCCTTTGTGTCATAAAAGAAGAGTTATTTATGATACAGTTGTATTATTATCTCACCCTAAATTTCAACAAAGGAATTTTATTGATGCTATTCATATTTTTTAGATAATGGTTATCCTCTTAACTTAATTTTTTCTACCATACAAAAAAGAATTAATTACCATATTCACAATAAAAATAAAACAGATAATAATTTTCATTCACACAAGAAAGACAAAGTCCAAGATAAATATTTTACTGTACCATATGTTAAGTCTGTTTCTGAAAAATGTTTTGCTTATAGCTCCCAAACTTGGTTGCAAATTATCTTATTCCATTTCTAACACCTTAAAAAATACATAAAAAGGGTAAATACCATCTCGACTTATACTTCCACCAAGAAGTTGTGTATAAAATCTCTTGTGAGAATTATGAGGCAAGTTATGTTGTTTAGACCAAAAGAAAATTAAAAACTAAATTAAATAAACGTCAGACATAAATAAAAAAATATTATTTCCTTCCGTTATTTCTGACCATCGATTAATTTTAATCATGATTTTGATTGGAATAGCGTCAAAATTTTAAATAGTGAACCATCCTATAACAAATGACTAATTTAAAAAATGGTTCATTAAAAGACAGAAACAGAGGCAAAATGACACGGAATCATTACCGGAATTTTATTTTTATATTTTATACAATCTTTTTCCCCTTACTAGTTTCTTTTTCCTTTTTTCCTACTCTTAATTTTATTCTTTCCATACCGATATTTCTCTCTTTTAATTTAACTCTCAGATGACTCTCATTTTATAATTGTGTTTTAGACAGTAACGATCATCTCTATCGCAATTGCTTACACACCAATCTCTATTTTACATATTGACTTGACTTACTTAACTTATTTTATTATATACCATAACTCTACATAACTCATTTTCGCTTATAAAGGTAAATTTTATATTTATTATGTACACATTTCTCTTTTTTATACTTTATATTTTAAATTCCATAACCTAACTTTCTTCATTTTACTTAATATGTTTCTGTATATTAACAGATTTTTCTATTATTTTATTGACTACATATAAAATTATTGACTGCTACGAACTTTTATTGACATTACCATATCATGTCATCAAATTTTATACTGCAATACTATTTCTAATTCAGAAAGTGTGATTGACAATGAAATGTTACGTGCGAGGTTTTTACATCGAATCATTCTTATGGATTACATCTTATTTGAAGTCTATATAATTATATATTTTTTAATGTATTTATTCTTAATCTTTTGCCATTACTGTTATATTCTAACTTTAATTAGTAAACGTTTTTAACATTGATAATGACCCAAAGGAGATTGAAATGTCTGTTTATATTTTCTATTATTTTTGTATTATTTGTTAGTTTATTACATTAAATTTGAATTGATTTGGCTCGTAGCTCTTCATATTACATTTATTTTATTTAATATATTTTGAGCTAATATATTATGTATTTCAGATATGTTTCGTTCTTAAAAGATTATTAAAAATAATATTAAGACAGAGAAAGAGAGAGAGAGAGAGAGAGAGAGAGA
>NW_017259255.1:1227984-1237184 GCF_001594045.1 Atta colombica | reverse complement strand
GAGAGAGAGAGAGAGAGAGAGAGAGAGAGAGAGAGAGAGAGAGAGAGAGAGAGAGAGAGATGAGCACGAAAATAATATGTAAAATCATTTCGAATTATATTTACATTATTAAAATACTGTTGTGTATTGTTTTATTACTTTTTATTGCTATTTAATAATCGTGTTACATATATATGTCGTGTTTTATATATATATATATACATATTTGTTAGAAAAAATAATATAATTAAATATATTAAGAGTATATATTCCAGTGTTTCCGATCACATTTGCAATCATTTTTTGTAAATGTTTTATATGTAAATTCATATGTAAATTTTCTAAGAAGATGCCAAATTTATAAAAATATTTATAAAAATATTTTTAATGTAATATCTAATAAAGTAAAATTAAATGTTACGAAAATGCTAAACAGTGATTAAATTTCATTTTTTTTTCTAGTTTTTCAGCTATTTTATTGGTCTCTTGAAATGATTGGCTAGAAGTGTGCAAATAGTTCGAATTTGATTCGAATCAAATCGAATCGAATCGAATTACAATAGATTCGATTCCCAATCTGTGAGATAAGTTCGAAATTTCTAATCATTGGTGATTCAATTTCGAATCAATCGCCTTTCATTTGTTTCATTTATGATTTTCATAAATTAAAAATTATTTATTTTCTCATGTCTTTAAAAATCTGGAATGTTATTGAAAATACTTTATTATTTTTAATTATTTAACTTTTAATGTAAATTCGAAAAAAATTTTATTCAAATTCATTTTCAAATCGAAAAGACTCGATTTGATTTGTAAAAATTTCAATTTCGTTTTCGAACGTATTATCAAAGATTCGATTCAATTCGATCTTATGAATCAATTAGTGTTTCCTACAGACTGAAAGATAAGCGAAAAGCTTTTAGGCAAAAGCTTTTTATGAGCTTTTTATTTATATATATTTTATTTATTGAAGATCCGGAAAATTATGAAAATCATTTCTGCTGAATTGTGTTTCATTGCAGAAGGATTTAACTGCTTCTTTTCTCCAGAACATTTGATGAAGAAGAAAAAGTTTGATTTGCGTTGGCGCCTGAAGAATTGTCGTTTAATATATTGTACGATTGAGAATTAGGTCAGATTCAGATGCGAACTACATATTTGCTGGAATCGACGAACATAAATTATTTACCGAAAAGTGTAAATCGAAGATTTCCGTTGGCATCGAATAAAAATAGCGGAACATCTTTTGGGTTAAAAGTCCGTGGATTGACTCCAAAATGAAGTTGGTGTGATCCCTCCTAAACAATGTTTATAATAAAATATTTATAAACTATACATATATAATTAATTGTAATATATGTTTTCAATACTATTAAATTTGATATCAAATCTTTTTAAAAATGTTATCAAAAAATGTTATAATTATTTTTCTTATAAATTTAAACAATAACAGAATTTATCTAGAATGATTTATACAACGATTTATACATTTATACGCGTATAAATCAGGAAGAATGAGTAATTATAAATATCATGAACAATGTTTCCACTAGAATGATCTAATATTTCTTTTCTTCTTTTTTAAAATTTTCTTTCTTTCCCTGATTTTATCTTGAAATTTCCCCGCATTTTCTTTCCCATAAAAAAATTTTGTTATCTTAGATTTTATCAAATCAAAAGAATATATCACATATTAAAATTCTATTATTTTAATAAAGGAATTTTGGAAATTTTATATTTAAGACACTTACATTTTATTTTTTTATAATTAATTTTAATGTTTTTATCAGATTATAAACAAGTGCTATTTTAATTTAGAATAAAGAAATAGATTATACATATAGTGTTCAATAAAATTGATTAAAAATATATTTTTAATAATTGTAAGACAAATGGAAAGAAATATTTCTTAAAAGTCACATAACATTTAATGTTTTGCTGCTAATTAGATTTTGTAATCGATTTTCAGTATCTATTACTGATAGCTGTAGTATATCGGAACAGTATATCGGCCTATATAAGACATTTATAAATGAGCACATAACTTCAGAAATAAAAAATAACACAAAAGCTTCATGTAAATATTTATTTTATCTGATCTTGTTTATTCTAATTACAGATATTTACGTTAATTTTCATTACAAGTTAAGCTAGTATAGTATACATACCTTCTTCGCGTTTTAATAACGTTTTTAAAAACAGAAATGGTAAAGATACTATTCTAGTTCAGCTTATAACTAGAATTAATGAAATAGAAAATGGCTATAATTTTGAAACAAAGTCAGATAGAACAAATTTATGAACTTTTTACGTTATTTTTATGTTCTAAATTAATTTCTAAAGTTATTCCACATATAAAATAAAATATCTTATACAATACTACTTTATATTGCTTGTGTGTAGAATGTCTTCATTCTTATGTACAAAAAATGAATAAATTCATTAAATGTTTGAATAATGAAATTAAAAATAATGTAATAAATGTGCTAGTTTTTATTAAGTTGTGTGATATACACATTAAATCTCTATTTCGTATAGTTCATACATAAGACGTCTTATATTTAAGGAACTACATTGAAAAAAAATATAGTCAATTTTAATAAATATTTAGTTATTTAAATACCAACTAAATATTTATTAAATATAAAGATATATTTATTTGATACAAGAAATGTTAATTTAATTTAACAATCATTTTCTTTATTGAATATTTACTTACTGTAAGTAAATGTTTAGTTGGTAGTATTGAACTAAATATTTATTAAAATTAACTATATTTTTTCTCAGTGTAATAATCTAGTATTATTATATAAGTCGTATTCTAATCAACACTGTCAGTATTAAAAATCTAATATATATAAACTGAATGTGAACTACAGATTTTTAATATTAATATATATCAGAACATGGCATGCGGATGTCTATGTTCTTATCTCTATATTGATAATTGTTAGCACAACACTAGCACAACACTAAATTAATTGATTAAAAAATTTGCGCTTTTTATTTAAAAATTAATAATTTTTTTACTATTTTTCACTTTTTGGGGATTTTTCTTTGGGGATTTTTTTCTTTTTTCTTTTTCTTCCCTCAAATGTTCAAAAATTTTTCGCAAAAGAAAATTTTCTCTCAAAGTGAAAACATTGATCGTATGTGAAACGCACATAATATAGCCATTTATAAATAAAAATGAGGAAACGAGAAAAAAAAGAGAAATTATTTCATTACATTACTGAATTTAAAAAGCATTTACAATCATTTTAGTATTGATAAGCCATTCTCTGTTCTGGGCAACTGTATATGCAATGACACAAGATAAAACTAAAATGAGAGCAAATAGCTTCATTTTCAATATTAAAAAATAGAGAACAGATTATAAGAGCACCGATAAGTGAAGCGCAAATATGACTGTCAAACGGAAGACGGTTAATTGCTTAAATAAGGCTTCGGATCTTTAGCATACGTCATTCTCACGGGACATCATCGTCTTTTTTATTATTTTTACACGTGTTTTTGTCATAAAAGCAAACAGCTGCTGCATTCAATGTCTTCGCGAAATAAATTGAGGGATTCCCGTGACATTTTTGTGACCTCCTCGTTTTAATTACGTAGTCTGTATCATACTTTTATTACTTTTCTTATCTCTTTATTATGATAATATACATAAGCGTGTATTCATACACGTATATGACTTTACATTTATGATGTCGTTTGTTTTTGTACTGAATTTTTGCATATGTTTTTAAAGCATTTTTCAAGATTGTTAGCAGTTAAAGAAAATCGGAAGAATCGGAAAAATTAGAAAATCAATTTATAAGATAAAATTAAATTATTACAATACTTCTAAATTTAAACTTTATTTCTTTAAAAATTATTAAATAGAATTTTTTAAATTATTTAAAAAGACATTGTAATATTTTACATTTTTGTAGAAAACTATTAGCAAAATTACAAAAAGAAAAATAATATCTGGATTTTTTGTAAAATCAAGATGTAACAACGTTTTGCAAATCAGTTTTGCTATATTCACAGCATAAAATTTTATACAGAATATTTACTGTACTTCAATAATTATGTATTTTTTTAATGCAAATGAATTTATTGCAAGGAATAATGTTATGAAATTATGTAGTATTAAAATAAAAATTTTTAATTAAAATGATAATAAAAAAATAGTTTTAGTAAAATGATTAAATCTTAGTGAGCAATGTGCAAAACAAAGATTTAATGAAATAAATTAAAAATCATGCAAATCAAAATTATGTTTAACAAGAATTTAAGAAGTTATAGAAGTAGACGAAAAAATAGAAAAGCTCTCTTTTCAAAAGTACAAGATTGAAGTTTCTTTATGTTAAAAATGTTTTAAAAAATAATACAAATTATATTCTGTTTTGTTTTTTATACATTTTGTTTGTAATGAATAAATAGTTTTTTTTAGTATTGTTTTTATTTTTATTTAATGCTTCTTTTAAGGCTATACAATGTGCTCTTTTTGTTTTTTGTTTCTTGTTTTTTATTTTTTGCTTTTTTTCCTTTGCAACTGTTTTATCAACAATTATATTTTTTTTTACTACTATTTCTTGTTTCTTTCGAAGTTCGTTAATTTTTATCTCGCGATATAAAACAAAAATTGGATAAGAAACAAAAAGACAAGATGTAAAAAATAACAAAAGACAAAAAACAGGAAATAAAAAGCATATTGTAGAACAAGCTTTAGGCTTCAATCAAAGAAAGGGATATTTGTTTTTCTTTGGCTAACAATTCTGAGTATATGAATAATTCATATCTCTACATATTTTGTATAAAAAAGTAATCTTGATATAGATCAAGACATACAAAATTCTAGATACATAATTCTAGATTGATTAACGAAATATTAATTACTAAAAATTATCAAATATTGATCTTTAATAAGTTTTTATTCAAATACTATCAACTTTACAGAAAAACAGCTTGAGACAAAAATTGTTTATTTTCTTCTTAGCTCTAAGAATTTTTCAGAATATTTGATCAACTTTTCAATACTGCATTTTCTTATTGATAATTATTTTTATCAACATGAGAAAATATGATACTTATTAAAAAATTCTGAAAAAATTCTCAGAACTTTATAAGAAAAAAATAAATAATTTTTGTCTGTTGTTTTTTTTGTAAAATTGATATTTGAGTAAGAAATTATTGAAAACCAATATTCGGCAATTTTTAGTAATTAATATCTCGTTAACTATTGCAAAATTGCAAAATGATAGAAAACTTTCCAATTTAATTTAGTCTATCTACAAAAAGCGTATGGTAGAAGTCTTGTCGAACACTGTATATGTATACATAAATATAAAATATTTTTTTCATTTTTCACGTTTCCACCTTAGAGAAAAAGTTATATGATTGACTTCCTGAAAATAATTTCTGTTTTTAGATTTTAGTATTTTATTTTAAAGATTGTTATCATTTTATTATAAAAATAAACTTACATATATGAAATATAATGTACTTAGTATAAAAATATCTCTTTCAAACAATGAAAAATAAGGCAAATCAATATCCTAAAATTATATGAAGACTTTGTATATAGATACTTCATCAAATACTTTATTTTGCTCAATCAAATACATATATATGTTTATTAATAATTATTTATCTAAATTGCTTAAATCTATTATTACGTTTATCGTTTAAATAAAAAATATAAAAGAAATAATTATTACATGACACATTTCATTTAAAACATTATTCTGCTTGATTATAGGTAATAAAAATTAAGCAAAAAGACTATTAGTTATAT
Organism: Atta colombica; assembly: GCF_001594045.1. Lineage (NCBI taxonomy): Eukaryota > Metazoa > Arthropoda > Insecta > Hymenoptera > Formicidae > Atta > Atta colombica. The sequence continues at coordinate 1,231,423 of NW_017259255.1, read as the reverse complement.
TATATTAGAAACAGAGATGTGATTAGTACGATTGTTGCAATTGACAGATTAAAGCACTGAGGAAAATACGTCCGAATAGTGAAAGTGCTATTTAATGTGCGAGGGTTCCCCGACGCGAGAGAATGTCACATGAACTCAACTCGAGGCACGTTCGATTTGCTGCTGGGAATTACCCGGAGCGATAAGTGACGCAACGGGATCTATCTATTGAGGAAAATTGAGTACATCCCCGGGAATCTAAAATTCGTATATAAGCAATCGGGACAAGATGAACAAGCATCAGTTGTTTCTAACTTTCAAGTAGAAACATTTCCTACTTTGAGAAAGGAATAATTAATATCATCATGAAGCTACTAGTTTTTGTGTTGGCCGTATTATGTGCTGTCACCTACACAAGCGCTGACTTGTCAGGAAAAACATCGTCAGTTCTTTCATCACATGTAAGTAATTTATTATTCAAATAAACTAAAATTGAAAATTATGTAAATAATTTACTTTAAACGTAGGTAAGTTTTACAATTGAAATGATTCTTATAAATTTTTTCTTAATTTATATTTGAATTAAAATTATTGAAATTATCTAAATATTTGAAAACAATATTATATTTAAAATGATTTAAATATAAGTATAATTTCTTTCTAAGCATTAAATATATTGCATCATCTGATGTCAACGTAACAAATTGATGATACGTGTCTATGCATTTATTAACGCATTGCATATTGCAGCGTAAATACCTTGCATTGAGCGTAACTCACAAAAACACTTGTTACATCTGGAGTTTGTAAAAAATTCATTCATTGTTATTCAGATTATGACGTTAAAAGCAAGAAAATACATAATAAAAATTCTCTCATAGTAATAAAGAGCTTTAAAATAAGATTTCTTGCTTTAAAAAATACTTTTTTGAAATATTTTTTTAATAATTTCTATTATTTTTGTATATGTATACTTCAATATGACTTATAACTCCGAATAACACTGGATTTTACATATATAAATGTATCTATATATAATAATACTACATATAGGGGACAAGGGAATTATGGACATGGGGTAAACGTGGACGACACTGTTGCAATATATTAGTGATAATTTCATTTCCAATTTCGTATCCAATGATAATACAATACATTCTTATAATAACACATACCTGCATAAAAAGACGCTAAAAAATAAAGGCTCGTATTCAGATCATGCTTACAACAATGTTATAGTTTACATATACTATAGAATTTTAGAGATAAAAGCGCGCTTTATCGACAAAAATGCGTTATGAATACCGGCCAAATATTATTATACATATTCGATTGATTTTGAATAAGAGAACGGAGTAATTGCGAATATCTAAGGGAAAAGTTATTTAAATTGATAATATGTGAATTATATATTATACTGTTAATTATATATTACAGTTTAAAGATAAATAACTAGAGATTTTAAAGATAAATAACTAACTATCTTTTGAATAAAGATTTTATTAAGTGTTACATAATTGACAATTTTATTTAATTTTTCCTTAAGTGTCCTCAATTCCTACGCTCCTTCCTATGTACACACGCGCGCGCGTACACATATGCTATGTGTATACACATGTATAAAAGAATCATCTTTTCAAGAAATTATTTTTTTTTTCAGGAATTGCGTTTTCCTCGCCAAACTAACCTACCCAACTTGCAAATCGAGGAGCCAAAAAAAGGTTCGATAACGTTTCAAAGAACGCAGCCTCTGAGTGGCTCACAACGTCAATCAACTTGGAATCTCAACGCAAATGCCAATGTTTTTAACAAAGATCACACAACAGCGGATGTTTATGGTGGATTGAGTAAAGTACCTGGACAACGAGTCCAGCCATACTTTGGCATCCAAGCTGAAAAGAATTTCGGCAAAAATGGCTTCATCAGAAGTCATACTGAATTTCAACAAGGTCCACAAGGTCATAGATTCTCTCCTTCAGTTGGTATAACTGGTGGATTTCGATTCAAGAGAGAAGCCGAACCCCAAGGATCAATAAGCTTTCAAGGAACGCAACCTCTGAGCGGTCCAATGCGTCAACCTACCTGGGATCTCAACGTTAATCGTAACATCGTGAACAATGACCGCACAACCGCGGACGTTTATGGAGGATTGAGTAAAATACCTGGACAACGAGTGCAACCGCACGTCGGCATCCAGGCGGAGAGGAATTTTGGCAATAATGGTTTTATCAGAGGTCATGGTCAACTTCAGCCAGGTCCAAGAGGTCACGGAGTCTCTCCTTCAGTTGGTATAACTGGTGGATTTCGATTCAAAAGAGAAGCCGAACCCCAAGGGTCAATAAGCTTTCAAGGAACGCAACCTCTGAGCGGTCCAATGCGTCAACCTACCTGGGATCTCAACGTTAATCGTAACATCGTGAACAATGGCCGCACAACCGCGGACGTTTATGGAGGATTGAGTAAAATACCTGGACAACGAGTGCAACCGCACGTCGGCATCCAGGCGGAGAGGAATTTTGGCAATAATGGTTTTATCAGAGGTCATGGTCAACTTCAGCCAGGTCCAAGAGGTCACGGAGTCTCTCCTTCAGTTGGTATAACTGGTGGATTTCGATTCAAAAGAGAAGCCGAACCCCAAGGGTCAATAAGCTTTCAAGGAACGCAACCTCTGAGCGGTCCAATGCGTCAACCTACCTGGGATCTCAACGTTAATCGTAACATCGTGAACAATGGCCGCACAACCGCGGACGTTTATGGAGGATTGAGTAAAATACCTGGACAACGAGTGCAACCGCACGTCGGCATCCAGGCGGAGAGGAATTTTGGCAATAATGGTTTTATCAGAGGTCATGGTCAACTTCAGCCAGGTCCAAGAAGTCACGGAGTCTCTCCTTCAGTTGGTATAACTGGTGGATTTCGATTCAAAAGAGAAGCCGAACCCCAAGGGTCAATAAGCTTTCAAGGAACGCAACCTCTGAGCGGTCCAATGCGTCAACCTACCTGGGATCTCAACGTTAATCGTAACATCATGAACAATGGCCGCACAACCGCAGATGTCTACGGAGGATTGAATAAAGTACCTGGACAACGAGTGCAACCGCACATCGGCATTCAGGCGGAAAGAAATTTTGGCAATAATGGTTTCATTAGAGGTCATGGTCAACTTCAGCCGGGTCTAAGAGGTCACGGTGTCTCTCCTTCGATTGGTATTACAGGTGGTTTTCGATTTAAAAGAGAAGCCGAAGATACTGATGAGATAGAGCCCACCGAAAAGTATTAAAAAAATTTTGAGTTAACATTTAAATGACTTTTACATACAAATATATAAAAATTTATGCAAAACTGCCATTTAATTATCTTTAAATTGTAATGTATGTTATAATTGTTTAAATGTAAAATGTATGTTATAATTATTTATATACTAAATATGTATTATTCTGTATATTATTTAGAGATTATA
>NW_017259255.1:1209646-1227884 GCF_001594045.1 Atta colombica | reverse complement strand
TACATATATATATATATATATTTGATGTTTTATTTAAATAAATAAAATTTTGTTTTTATATTTATATGCGTATTATTCGTTTTTTGAATATTTCAAGAGCATTTTTAAAAAATAAATAAGCTCTAATTTCACGGAACGAATTTCGGTAATTTTTTTTCAGTTCTGCTACTTTTCTTAATTCCAACCATTTACAATGTAAACTGATAATTATTATAGCGAAGGATCTTGGCAAACACTTGACCGTATCAAATCGCGTCCAACGTCATCAAACGATATCGAATTTCGCGTGTTATTTAGCAGGTCCGAATGATGGGCAAACCCAATAAGTCTCGACAAGCGTGACAAGAGCGTCGGGTTTTTTTCGCAAGGGATCTTTGAACATGACGATTAAACATTTTCGTCTGAACATCAGGAACGTGCAGTCATTCTGCACGTGGCCACTGCAACAATAGACAGATACAGGGGAAAGCGGGCGAGATGCAACCCCCGCTATCTAATAGCTGGGCATTAAATTTGTCAGTAATATTGCCAGGGGAGTCGCTCTTGTCCTTGCCCTTTCCAGATCATGAATGGAGCGAGACAACTAAAATATGCCGCCGTTCGTGCTTTCATCCCCTCGTAACGTTGCGAGGGATACGGCTCGAATAAATGCCGAACAATGGAAAGGGAGATGTGAAGACACTGTTCGAATAAACCTCCGCGCTTTGAGATGTTCTTTTTCACCACATACACGCCAGCAAAATTGATGATGATCCAACTACTTGGTGATAATAAAAAATGATAACAGAAAAATATAATCCACCGGAAAAGACATTAAAAATATAAAAAACAGACGTAAGTCATGTTACAGGCGTCAAGTATATTTTACAATCCTACGCAAAATCATTTTAGAAATATACTTAAAAACATAATGAAAAAACTCACAAATTTTCGCAAAACCGTTTTATAAATTAATTTAAAAACGTAATGAAAAAATATCAAATATAATAATATAAAAGAAATGAAATCAAAATGAAAATAAACAAATAAAATAATAGTAGTGAGAAGTGAGACCAAAACAGTATCTATATATAAGAAATATATTGCTGTGTCCTTCGCTACTTTTGGTTCTCTCAGTGTGGGGGAACAGCTGAGTGACGGAAAATACGGATAAACAATTGAGTTTCGCTCGAGTTGTCATTATGTTTGGATGTTTCTGCTAAGGTTCTGGATTTATTGTATTTATTGTATTTTCCTGCATAATAAAGTTATCGTAATGTCTTTTCTACACGAGCAATTATTTTTCAGCGAGTGAATATTTTCACGAGACACGTGAAAACATGAGTTAGCTCACAAGTTCCGATATGAGTGATCGCCACTTGGATGCAACATTTTAGTCCGCGCGGACGAGCAATTTGTACATTTTAAATGTCTTCTGTACTCTACAGGTGCGTTCCATTTCATGTATGATACGCGTAATGCAATAACTGAACTGCTATAGTAATATCATAAATTAAATTGCTTTTGTAAATTGTATTAATTAATGACAACTCGATCGAAACTCAATTATTTATCCATATTTTCTCTCACTTATTGTTAGCTCCCACATTGGAAGAAAGTGGCGAAGTTCCGAGGACACAGCAATATGTTCTTATATATAATATTATATTAATAGATACTATTTTGTTCCTCACTTCTTTTTCATGCTATTAATTTATTTGGTTATTTTCATATCATTTTCATTTCACAAATTAAATTACTTTGTACTTGTAAATCCGAAAAATCATTTCGGCGCGCAATTCGAGAAAAATTACAACCGTGATATATAAATTTATATAAAATTATTTAAAGCACTTAAAATCCAACTTCGACCGATAGGAGAGAGTGGAGTAGTGGCGATCAATTAACAAAATTATACGATGTGCGGAATAATTAATTATATTTCGTACAGAATTGTAAAGAAAAACTAAATCAAAGACGCTATACAGCAATGGTATATAGGAATCTAATGGTACGAATATGACGATTTAAAAAAAGAATAAAAAATTTTGTTTCACCACAAAAAATAGTCACACTTCATATTATCATGTATGTATGTAACACAGAATGTATAAAACACAAAAAGCAATTTTTTTTATTATATGATATCTTTCACACAATACTTTTTTAAATTTGATTATATTGTTTTTTATTAAGTGCAAACTCCGTAAACTATAATACAACATAATTTTTTTATTATATATACATATTTATTTTATGCATACTACACAAATACAAACCATAGGACAGTGATACACATTATATTGTATTATATAAGCTAAATACAATATGAGTAATATAAATATAAAAAATATTTCTTATTCAATCACAATTAAAGATACATATTTACAGTTAACATATTATTTTCAATCATTGGAACTCTTTGAGTACCGCCACAATCAAAATTTGTATTCATTTCAATCAAATAATTAATAAGTTATTCGATATTGAAGATTTTGACTTGAAATTTTTTTTACAATTCCAATATTTCTGGCAACAGTTCTGAACATAACTATAAGAACATAACTATAAGTTTTACAAGAAATTATTATAGCAGAAGACAATTCGATCAGTAATTAAAAAGTTATTTGCCTTCAAAGAATATAACTTACTAAAATCAATTCTCACAAATTCTTCTTATTACACAATTTCAGTAGTTTTGATTGGAATCCTGGACAGTTTCCGACGAGTTCTATTGAAAAGTATTAAGGTTCAAAGCGATTGGACCAACGGTTTCCGAGATACTACAAAGGAAGAGTTATCAACATTTGTTGAGAGTAGACTAACAAGAAAAATTATCCAAATGTCCAATTAGTTTTGAAAAAAATAACGGTTAGAAGTTGTAGTATTCTATCTTCTATTAACTTCTATCTTCTATTAAATGAGTGCCAGTTTGCTCGGAAAATTTGATATTTATTAGAAGAATGAAGTAAAAGTCCGCTGTAAACAGCTCCGAAAATGAAATCTTTTTCATAAATTTTTACGTTTTGGATTTCTCTATATATGTATGAGTAATATACGTAAGTTAAATAGAAAACTTGGCTCTCAATTCCATTAATGGGCTCCAATGTATTTCTAATTTTTCTACTTTATAGTATAGCAAAACTTATAATGAAATATTTTTAACTTCTCAAATTTCAATTCGTTGAAAACGAATAATAATACTTTAATGGAAATGTAATAAGTAAGAAAATATATGTATGTTTGTTTTCGTCGTACATACATTCGTACAATTCTATAAGTATATCATACCCAAACACAATTCGAACTTTGGGAGGAGTACATAAAAAAAATGTTCAATATCTACTACTAGAACCAAGATCGAAGTTTTCCTTTCTATTCCATTTACGTATATTATTCATACGTACATAGAACAATTTAAAAAGGAAAAGAATTTATAAAAAAATGTCATTTAAACTCATTTTCGGAGCACTTTATAACGGACTTTGAATCCATTTATCTAACGAATATCAAATTTTCCAAACGAATGATATTCATTTTAGTTAATAGAAAATAGGATACTATAACTTTTAACCGTTACTTTTCAAAACTAATTGGACATCTAACTTCCCTTGTGAGTTTTGGACAAGTTCTCGACAAGTTTTATTGAAAAATAGGGTTGGACCAACATTTTGCGAAATATGCGACATTTGTTCGATATTCAAAAATTTTCAAACAATTTTCTTTTTTTTTTCATTGATCGATATTTCTCTTATCATCAGGAACTCTAGATATTTACAAAATAAAGCAAAATTAAACCGCTCAGAATTATTTTTGAATTTTGATAAGAAGTTAGCACCTAATTGCTTAAAAATTATTAAAAAACGGTTATTAAGCGGAACTCTTGCTATATAGGAACTCTTTATCTCATCAAAAGGAAATGGCAACTCTAATTAGAATTCCTGAGTACTACAGTTAGGATAATAACTTCACATATTCTCAATCTTTAATCTTCAATCTGAATCTTCAATGCATAGTCTGATTCCTCTAGGAGCAGCCTCTTTGACTTCGTAAAGTATTACATTAATCGAGATGGAAGTCCTATATCCTAGAATAGAACTATCTTCAGAGCCCTGTAGGCGTTGTAGTTGCAAAAATAGATGAGCCTTTAAAAGAAAAACCTTAAGAGTCATATTCGATTGCGCTCCGAAATATCGCACGATAAACCATGAAAAGTAATAGGAAATAAGATCCCCACAAACCGAAGCGAGAGATAAAATAATATTAACTGTAACTTTTTACAATTCAGAGCACGTAAATGCTCGTTATCAGTAAGTTTTCTGAGACGATTAGAAATTTAACTGATTGCGTCAATTTAACACACTGATCCCTAAATATATAAGTTATAGAGAATATTAGGCAGTTTCCTTTTCGTCGCAAAGATCATCAACTGAGAGATCCATGCCTCTGGCATTAAGGTAAACAACAATACTGTCAATAGAGGCCTGAAGAAATAGGAACGCTGCAGAGAAGCAGCGGAGGAATAGATAACTATGTATATCGTGTTGCAAAATACAAGAATAGATAACTATGTATATCGTGTTATAAAATACAATCTGCATGCAGTTGATTGTTGATGTCTTTGAGGTAAATATCAAACAATATAGAACTAAGATTGGAATCTTGCGGAATGCCCCGATGCATCCGGCGAAGATTCACCAATTCCCCATTGATAATAAAATATACCTCCCTTTCCGCAATAACGTTTTTAATAAATCACCTAATCTCGTCTGGAATACCAATATTCTTTAAATCTTTAATCAATATAGAAAGTTAATGTTATTAAAAAGGCTTTTTATATGAATAAAACTGTGTATATTTAGATGCGAGGAAAGACGCTCGTACATGATTAATAAAAGTGACGAGATTGTTAATACAATCGGGCCTAGATTCTATAAATTAGCTCAGTCTATATCCGATCATTTTTTCCAAAATCTTTAGGAAGTATGAGAATAATAAGATATAGGTCTCACCATCAGTCTTCGAAATGAACAAGTGAGGTTTTGCATGTGTCCGGAAATTGGAAAGGAAATCGTTGTATATATCCAAAAACAAATTTTTATAAATTTGCGGAAGAGCATGAATGATACTATAAATATTATAATACAGTTGGTCTAATCCAGGCGCTAATTTGAATTTCTTGAGTTAAATTTCTTCGATGTGAAAGATTCATTCATCTTGTTATATGTAGCAATAGATGCTTGATCAACTTGCATAGTTGAGAGAGAGGACGAGTACTCAATATAAATAAGACTCTAGAGCGAGTTTAGAGATCATTTCGTCCTGGGTAGGTTTTAATTGTAAATGATTACAAGAAGACATAATGTCCATATTACGCTTTTTAAACAGTTTGATCATTGTAGGAAAGTCGGAGTTTTGTGATTAAAAGAACTAAGTTCTTTTAATCGTGTTTGTTTGGGTATTACGTATTTGTTTGCGCAAAATCTTAGAGGATTAAGAGATCTTTCTAAGCTCCTGATAATTATTCCATGACGTATACCGATTCGTAAATACACGTACGCTTGCTTTCTCGTCATTAGAGCATTCTGACACTTATTCATCCATTAGGAAGGAGGATGAGGTTCCTTATTGGAATGCCTGTTACATGGAAACTGCATTTTTCAGAGAAATAATCCTTTACTTTCTCTAAAATAAAGTCTTCAAGATAATCAAACCTGATAGCTGCGCCAGTGAATGCTCCTTCGATAAACATTTCCTTCGATTGAATGAAGTCATAAATGAGTATGTTCATTTTATCTTTACCGAGTCTCAGTTTATAGCAAAACTAGTGGATGGCATGGTCCTCCAATGATAGTACAGATGGAGTAATGATCACTCACGTAAGTTTCATCTTCCACGAACAACATAGAATTGTCAGATTTGGCGAAACAATGACTAAATTAATCGACTTTCTATTGCCGGGAGCTGTCTGAAGTAACATAACTGTATCTTCGCTAAGAATTATAAGATCATTATCATTCTTTATTATGACATTGAAAAGCGCTTTATCTATCTTGTCCGAATATGGAAGATCAGAATCAATTATCATAATGAGCGTTGAAGTCACTTATACAGTTACAGTATAACTAAACGACGAATTGATATTCAATAAGTCAATACATCCGCAATGGCTTAATGGAAGGAGACCAAAAATCATCCAAGAAGTTGGGAATATATGGGCACTTACAATTGACACCTCTCAGAGATGCGAACATCTGATAGAGATGTTCTCTTCTACCTGGATGGAAAGATGCTATCGAATTTGGGCAACGGTATGGTGTACAAACTCTTACGCTGCATACAAGAGAATAGACTCCTCGTTCTACATGCGATATCGAACACTTTGCTCTTCTTAATGCGATAAGAGATCAGTTTGGTAGGTTTTTTGGACAAGGTATTAGTCAGCTATTATGTCACTTAATTACGGCCCAGTAAAAAATTTTTCATGCATGAATATGTATAACATACATAACACGCAGAAATATTCATGTATAATTATATATGTTCATACAAATATGTTCATATACAAATACATCCTTCTTTCTTTTGTAAAATTATTTTTTAGTGCAATAGAAATAATAATAGTAATGTGAAAACAATAAAAATAATTAAAAAGACAATTTTTGCACTATTTAGAAAAAAAAAAATTAAGTTTCAAGAAATGTAAAAACTTACTTACGTATAATTATATATAAAATTATGCATAATTATGTATGAGCAATTTATTTTTTCAAACTTATTTTTTTTTCTAAAACAAACAATGTGAAAATTATCCTTTTAATTATTTTCTGTCAATTCAATATCAATTTGATGTCAAATCGACATTCAGTGTCGATTCCATTGTCATTTCTGAAGGCGATTGGAATTTAAGGCAGACAAAGGCGCAAAACCGATTATCATGTGAACAAGTGTAATTTTTTGGTTGGTTGATCCAGAGTCTGGGGCCGCTTAAACCTCCCTCTGAATTAAGATAGGTGTAGTTACTAAAATCAAATCTGAGATCAGTGACAAGAGAAGATCTTCTATTGCTATGATTGAATCGAATTTTTCTTTTAGCTTCTATCAACGAAATATTGTCAATCACAGCCAAGTGAATGCTTTATGATCTAGTACAAGAGGGCAATCACATGTAAAACAGCCAGTTGCTCTGACAATTAATACAGCGCAGCGATAATGCCTTGGCCAAACAAATAACATTTTTCTCATGTGGAAAGTTGCCGCAAAATAGGCTAGAACTACATTTACATGTTTCACTTATATGACCTATTTTGTAACAATTGAAGCAAGTTTGTATTTTAGTGTACATTTAAGAGTAAATCTCATGAACCATATTGAAAAAGGAAACCTAACGTGGAAGACGGTATCCAGCAAATTTAAGGCATATTGTGCGAGATGAAGAATATATTATCTTTCCATCAGCTTTAAAGCGTCTGTTGAATCTAACTATATTGTAAAATTTGTATAAAGATTTCTCACAATAAAACTGTGTCAGGAAAACAAATGGATATCTCCAAAATGTAATAGGATAACGTTATTTAATAAACTTGATTTCCTCTTTTAAATTCACAGTTTATTTTACTTATTTATTCATTATAAATTACAATGTATTAAAACGCGATACTTTGCAAGGAATGAGCTTATCGTACAAAACTGGAAAACGATCACTGCTTCTAAGATTATGTAAGTCTCTTGTTAATCGTAATTAAGACTAAATCTGAAAAAATTGATGCTGTCACGATATAGATAATTTAATTATTTCGATCGCGTACTCGTTCTCACTATCACTTGTTCCGGCAACCGATTTTATCGCACGATATGAGATGCTGTAACTCGCCGTCTAATGCGTATACTTACTAATTGCATGCAGGAATATAACAATATGCTTATCTCTGCCTTTACTAAATTTCTTACAATATCAACAATTTTATAGGGAGAGATAATGTATTGCTCAATAGTGTTAATATCAATTTCTTGGAGGACATCTTAATGCATGATCTAAGCATACGGTACGGGAAATGAAAGCCCTAAGATAGATATCTAAGCCCGTAGATATCTAATGTACGATTAATAACTAAATTATTAGCGACAGAAGGAAATTGAAATCCTAATATTTTACAGTGTCCTTCTTCATCACTCTAAGTGAGAATTATCAGAGAAAGGAGAATAAATATAAAGAAAAGAATAAAGAAGGAAGAAAATATCACAAATTAACACAAATTGAAGCATAATATACGATAATTACAAAAAATAAAGAGAAATTAAAGAAAAATGAAATAATAGGTGCAAACTATCAGTCTCTGTTACCGCAAATAACAGAAAAGCGCGTTTAAATGTATTAAGTGATTCAGAATTTCTGATGCGAGCAGGGAGCTAGTTCCAGAAAGAGGAGGCCGAACTTAGAAAGAAATATTGATAAGTGATAGTTCTACAAGAAGCAAGAACGGAAGAGGAAGTACACAAGCAGTTACGAAAAAGAAGGAATGGAAGCTACAGGAAAGGTAAGGAGGAGCTCCCGATTGGATAGAAAAGAGGAAACAGCAGGTGAGATAAATTCTTCTATCTGCGGATAGTCAGGATGACAGAAGCTAAGAAACAGTAATGCTTAGAGACATGTTCACATCTCTGCGTAGATTTAAGATAAAATGCACGTAGGTGTTCATTAATCTTTTTAGTTTTGTTTTTTGCTGACCAGTTAAGTCAGTGAAGATAGTCGCGCAGTAATTGAAGACGAGAAAAATCAGTGTTATTATTTGAGTGCGCAAGCGAATTGAAAGACAGTTTTTATGATATTTCAATCTCCACAAGACGCCATTTACACGATTAGAGATATTCCTGACATGTTCATTCCAACTCAAAGTCCTGGTAATACAGAGGCCGAAGAGAGAGAGAGAGAGAGAGAGAGAGAGAGAGAGAGAGAGAGAGAGAGACCGCGTCTCTTGATTTTTAATTATAGAAAAATATAAGGATTTGGAAAAGTAGAAGCTATTTTAGCTTAGTTATCATTTCAAAAAAATGAATATATAAGAATTTTAAAACTCTGAACATTTTAAAAGATAAACTATAAGAGAATTTTCTTTTGCAAAATTTGTTTCAGAATAATTTTGTAATATCCCATAAGAATTCTTTTAAGAAAAACTTGCGGGTTTTAAAAAAACAACTTCGCAAAGAAGAGCGATCATTAACTCTGGCCTCCAAGTTCTCGACCCAGTTCAAAGCATCCTCGATATAAAGTAGCATTTATATTGCGGATCAGGCGATTATTTTGATGAAAGATTCGTCGGAGCAAAGAAAAAAAAGCCGCGGTCCAGAGATGTTGCGAACCGCGTTTTTTGATAGATGGATAGCGATGATCTCTTGTTGGTACAGGAGTCTCACGAAAAAGGATTGCCAAGAATGTCGAAATAGCAAATTAGGAAATTCCAAGGGAATCCATTTCTCTTTCTCATTCCCACGGTTTGTTTTTACTCTTACCCTTTCTTCATATAATTTTTCCAAGATATTAAAAAATAATAATAAATCCACGCACACAAAATAAAAGTCAAACGAAGAGATATTTACAAATGAAAGTTCATGAACTCTTCTGATATTAATAAAAAAACTTGTAATATAAAATGGAATCTCCATTAGTTATTTCGGACTATTGTATTAATTATAATCATAATTTTAATTGAGAGCATAAAAATTTTGGAGAACATCTTATAATAAAAGATTAATATTAGAAATGATGCATATAAAAAGACAATCTCAAGGTTAAATAAATAAACCCACGGAGTCTTTATCCGACATATATAGTATATATATATATATTTTATATATATATCTTATTATATTACGTGTATATTTGCTGTTCCCTGCCTTTTAATATACTTCCTCTTTTCATACTTTTCCTATCTAGTGTCTTATTCTCTCTTGTCAGAACAGTCATTTTCAATTTTTGTATAACTCTCAAAGTAAATTTCTCTTATTTAAAAAACTGAGTTCCTTATAGCAAGATAGTCTGAAATGCCGTTTTCGGATAATTTGATATTAAAGAAATTTTGCGATGGAATACAACTAATTCATTAGATACTTTTTATTTTTACATTATAAATTGTTTCATTAGAATTTTAATTTTAATATAATTGTTTATTTTTATAATTGTTTATTTTGGTAATGTTTTTTATTAATACATAATTGTTTGTACAATAATTTTTACTAAATTTCACTATTAAATTTACCTAGATCGAACTTTATAGTCTTAATAATTGGATATATTTTTGTTACAAAAAACTCCGAGCTATGCTTTTGGCTACTTCCATTTGATTTTATTTTAAGACATCCGTTGACGACTACAATAATGATGAATTTAATAATATATTTCTTTGAAATTTATTGTTCTTAATGTTATAATCAGAATGATATTAATATGTATTAGTAGTGATTTAATACCATTTGAATTTAAAAATTATATATAGTTATATATAGTTATATTATTTAACATTGAGAATGACCCGATTGGGATCGAAATGTATGTTCTAATAAACTTTCTATTTGTTATTTAATAATATAGCATCAAGACCTTGATCTTGGCTCGTAGTTCTACTCTTATTAATTTTATTATTTAATTACTTTTTACATATTAATTTTTTTTTTTTATAGATACATGAACATTTCATATGTGACTGTTCTGGTTATATAAGGTGGTTTAGAATTAAAAACTGATAAGACAATAAATATAAATCAGTGACATCAAGGAATGCAAGTGGAGACAGAGATACAATGAGAGAAGACAACTAGGAGAGACAGCTTTATTGTTACAACAACTAACAATATATCACTAGCACAACAGTAGCGCCGATTTAATCATGAAAATAGTGAGCCACTTATAATCTCAATCACATCGTGACGGGATCAATTAATCATCCAGATTCTCAAAACGCCCAAAACAAAAGCTTTGAGCTTAACATTCAAATGCAATACGACAGTGAGGACTTTTAGAGAAATAAAGAAAATAGAATCTATAAAATACAATTCTATCGATCATAATTGATACGATGCACTCTCATTGTGATGTTTTTTGTTTCTCACTGCTGCTCATCGTCTCTTGCTTCTTCTTTTCCTTTTCTTCATCTTCCTGCTCTAAGTATTTATCCCATTTTTCTATTCGCGCTTCGATCTCTGCGTCAGTCTCTGTAATTCTGAAGGACACATTCGATTATTAACAGCTGCGTCTCTTTCAAATAATGTAAATAAATTATACATTAACTGCAAGTAATATCTGCAATTACAGTAATCAAAGTAATCATAGAAAATTAATTTAAAAATTCTCCGATTTTTTCAGATTTTCCAGATGAAAATGGAAAATTTTTGATCAATAACAAAATTTTAACACATTTGGAATCAAAGATTGCAGGAAAGTTATTAAAAGTAACAATATTGTTAAAAATAACGCAAAAAAGAAATTTAGTAGTATAATAAAATTTTTAGTGCGAATTCAAGCCAATAAAAAATAAATTAGTAAGAAGTTTAAATTAGAAAACAGAATGCAGTTATAATAAAAAAGAGCGGATCATATAAAAATATTAAATAAATTTTAATTAATTCATTAAAAAATGCGCGAATTTTAAATGTATTTGACTATAAACGTCAGATATAATATTTAAAATATTATAACAATATTTGTTATAATATTTGTTTGGAATAGGAGCAATTTAAGGAAATTGTAAACAAATTTCAAAATTCCAGACTTTTTTATATTTTCCCCTGACTTTTCTCGATTTTTCAAGTCTGTGGTAAAACCCTGATTATAATATTTATTGTTATAATTAAATGAGCAGATTTTACCAGCAATGAATAAATAGTTAGAGTACCATAAGAGACATTTAATTTTGATTTGTGTAGATAAATGTCAAGCAAAATATTTTTTGAAAACATCAATTATAAAATCGTAGTAACATTTTTTTATATTTTACAAATATTATTTCAGATATGATATATATATATATATATATATATATATATATATGTGTGTGTGTGTATAGTATGTAATATTATATTATACATACAGTATACGTTCAAGTTCGGAGTCTACATAAGCAACTATCGATAGTACAGACTCTAACATCGGTATAGTAGGAACCAGCAATGAAATAACTTACTTGTACTTGGTCTTGCCATCCCAAATTGCCGCCGAAATCTTTCTCTGACTGAACCAACGGCCGTTTAGAAGTTGCACACAAGCTTGGGCCTCTGCCGGTTCTCGGAATGTGACTTGCGCTACTCCTTCGGGATGTCTCTGAAAGAAGAAAAAAATATGATCCACAAATCAAATCGTTCAAATCTATTGAATGTTTCAACAATTGTTTGTTATATGTTAGAAATAAAATAAAAGAAAAATATTTTAATAAAAAAACTGAATTAAAATTTATTACTTCGATAAAAACTTAAACTTACTACTTCAATTCTATTTTTCTAAATAATTGATAGATTTATAGTTCAACTAAAACATGAATATTTTTATATCTTTTTTAGTCTTTAATATAATTTTATCGAATCACATAGGTTATAACAACAGCTCGTTTGTTAGAATCAATATATTAAAAATAAAATTATACGTAAAAATAATTTAATAAAAATTAAAATTTATTATTTTAATTAAAATTTACTTCAAATCCATTTTGTTAAATATAATTGGTAGATTTATAGTTCAACTAATTCATAGATGTTTTTTTATTTGTAAATTTTTATATGTGTAAATTTTTTCGTGTGTTTTAGATATAGTCGAACATTAATTTAATAAAACAAAATTTATGTACAAGCAAATTAATTGGTTTTATTTTTAATAATAATTCAATGCAATTTTAAATGCAAAAATGTTAAAACAACATCCAAGTTTATATTTGTATATTTTGTTTTGTTCCGAACGATTTACGAAAGAATCGCGGACGCACATTTTAGATTTCCATAAGACTATCAAGAAACATCCTTTGATCCGCCGCTCTAACAAACCATACTTTGTGACAAGCACAACAGCAAAGGGAAATGATTCACCGAAAATACATTGGCGGTAACACATGTACCAAGGACGAGAAAAAATGACAATAAGATGCCTATGGTAAATTAGGTGGCAGAACATGAAATTCCACGCGTGGCTTTAGGGCCGGTGTTATTTCTCGTTTCGCACTCAAGACAAAAAGAATACATGAAACGAGATTATATTAAGATTCACAAGATTTTTGTTTTACAAAAATTAATTAGAACCAATTTAATAGTAACCTATTTAATAGAAAACATATTATCATATATTTTTCGATATATTTTGTGCTGATTTTTCATTTTCGAATATATAAAAATCATAAAAAAATATTTTATTTATTAAAATCTATATACAATGAGTGTAAAAATGTATT
Source organism: Atta colombica (assembly GCF_001594045.1). Taxonomy (NCBI): domain Eukaryota; kingdom Metazoa; phylum Arthropoda; class Insecta; order Hymenoptera; family Formicidae; genus Atta; species Atta colombica. Next base: position 1,214,478 of record NW_017259255.1, on the reverse strand, counting down.
CGTACAAAGAAATTTTTTATATAAAAAATCTTTTTTATAGAAAATAAACATTAATTAGCAATTTTATTTTACAATAACATTCTAACAAAAACAAATGAACTTCGCATGTATTCATGATTTTAGAAGCTAAATTTCTCGATTATACGAATACTTTTTGAGTATTCAAACAATACAATTTTTAATTTTCGTTTATTTTTCAGGTGATATATTTTCTATAATTAATACACATCTTTTTGGAATATATAATTTTAAGAATATAATCTATTTTATTTTTTATGAATTAATTGTTAATTACTCAACAAGAAATGATTGTCAATTAAATATCGAATTGACATCAAATTGTTGTAATCATCGTATCGATATCGATTCAATATCAATTTGATGACTCATTTCTCGCTGGATAATATTTATTTTTTAAAAATAAAATTTTTTTTTAAATATTTTCTCTATACAAATACTTTTACACTCATTGTATATACATATATGTATACCTGTATATGTATACAGGATCAAAAGTCTGGAAATAGTCGAATATCTCGAGAAAGCAAAGCATTTTTGAAAAAAATGTTTCCAACAAAAGTTATAGGGTTTAAAAAGTTCTATTCAATGATCACATCCGTTTAAACTTGAATGGCGTTGCTAAGATCAAGTTAAGGTTAAATCGATTTTCTTTAATGGAACACCCTTTTATTTTTTACCTTTGCCAGAATCTAATAGCTGGTATCAAGAGTTTTTTAAAACACTATAATAAAGTTATTTTTCATTAACTTTTGTTGTAAACATTTTTCTCAAAAATGCTTTGCTTTTTAGATATTTTTTAGACAGTTTCCAGATTTTTGATACATCCTCTTGTATATATATATGTGCGCGCGCGCGCGCGTGTGTGTGTGTGTGTGTGTGTGTGTGTACAGGATGTTTGGAATTTGAATGTCAAAAACTTCGAGAGCTGTAGGAGATAAAGATCAATAAACTAAGAAAAAAAAATCCTGTAGAGATATGTTTTCGCTTTGTTTTGAAGAAAATTGCAAAAAAGAGAAAACGTAGATACTTCGTTCTCACATTGTCTCTGCAGTATTATCGTCACTAAAATCGTACTCGAAAACAATAATAATTCTATTTTCAGGTGAAAATTTTTTTGTTTACATTTCTGCCTTTTTTCCCTCCTATAAATTCAGTTCATCTCGTCGTCAGAAGTCATCGAATAAATTACTAGTATTTTGGTCATTCTGATCATCTGATTTGATATCACTGGACTTCTTTGTGTGAGAAACTCTGAAGCAGGAAGTTTATTCGTCAATCAACTCTAGAGAACAATTGAGAAATCAAATCGAGGCTGCAATCAAATATCATCATATCAGTGTTTGGCTGTAACATGAGCTATTCGTCCTAGATGCAATACTTGCATTGCTACAAGAGATCATTTTGAACAATACACACATCACCATTAAGCAAGTGAATAAATATAATGTGAACAAGTAATGAAAAAATACAAAAATGAAAACTATGTTTTGTCTTTTTTGCGATTTTCTCCAAAACAAAATAAAAACGAGTCTCTCTCTCTCTCTCTCTCTCTCTCCGCTCTCTCTCTCTCTCTCTCTCTCTCTCTCTCTCTCTCTCTCTCTCTCTTCCCAGGACTTTTTTCTTAGTTTATTAATCCTCTACACGCTCCCAAAGTTTTGATACTTAAATTCCGAACACCCTGTATATTAGAGTGATTATTTTTACAATTTTTGAAATTTAATCAGGACATCCCCTAAAATAGTTCAATATCTCAAAAAATAACATAATTTTTCAGATTTTTTTAAACAATTTTAATCCGTGTCACCGGGACACGGGTAGATGGAAAAATACCTTTGCAGACAAAATTCGGCCGATGTTCTAATTTTTTATTTAATTTTATTTTAAAGTTTTTTTTTTAATTTACTCGAAATTGAATCAGCTAAAAGTCAATTTTGCATAAATTTTGATTACGGTAATGTAAAAATTATGAATCCAATGAAGTGAGCAAAATTATACAATATGATAACGAATATTAACAATTTGAATTGTAATCAAAATTTACGTAGAATAGGCTTATTCAATTTCTAACAAATTAATAAAAAAACTTTAAAATTGGTTAAAAATTAGAGCCGGCCGAATTTTTCCGCCCACTGTGTAGAACCGTAAAATTTAATAATGTTTTTAAATGGAATTTTTTTTAAATAGTCTGTTGACAGCTGATAGCTATCAATATTACTGTAAATTTCATGAAAATAAAGTTTTCAGAGGAAAATTAGCAGCGTTATAAGGGTATAGCCAATCACAGAAAGCTTACAACACTTTTTTTTCAATAAGTTTCAGAATGCAGCTTATTCACCTAGCGATTAATTTTTTCTTATGGATCTAACCATTTACGTTCAATCGCTTTACGAGTAAGGTTGAGTTCCGAAACCCATAGAAAAAAAGTGTTGCAACCTTTCTGTAACCGATTGTACATGCGATGACAACTGTCTCTGAATAAAAAATACGTAAGTAATAATAAATTTATTTCATCGAATACTTATAAGGTTAAATTTTATAAAATATTTCAAATTTCTCATACAATCTCAAAAAATTCTGTAAGTTATACAAATTAAATTTCTTGTTGTAGTGGTTTAAGTAAAGTGCTTTTATTTACATTTGAATTTTTTGATATTCATCGATAACTTGGATAATGAATCATCACATTTTTTATTTTCCTTGTAAGTTAATCTATCATTGTATTTAGTAATCAGTTTGATACTTCTTTCCGCAGCGCGGCGTTGACAGCTTTCAATTTGTTTACTAATTGCAAGCCGAACTGGCAATTTTTATCGGGATTCCACTCAGATACCACATTAATTGTCTTCTTTTATATCTGAGTGGAATTGGAATCTGATAAAACTTATCAGTTCGGCTTGCAATTAGTAAATAAATTAAAAGTTGTTAATGATGCCGATCTATCTCGAAAACAACAAATTTTTGGGAAAAATGATTCAGACAAAAAAAAAGTTATAAGGTTTAAGAAGATCTCAATTGCAATAAATTGTATATAACAAAAATAAAAAATTGCGTTAGATAGTATAATAACATAGAAAATGATCAGATTCTGGTCAAAACATTTGTTTATTTTTACATATCAAGATAGTATATTTATGTTTTTTACAATATACATTTATTAATTCTGTTAACAATTTGATCGTTTTAAAAGCAAAAAACAAGGTTGGCTCGTGACATCTACCCTGACTTTAATTTAATTTATTTTATTTTATTTGAGTCTTGAATTTGTTTAATTAAATTAAAAAGATTTATTTACTGATCACATCTGTTTGACCTTGGGTGATGTCGCCAAGATCAGATCAAAGTTACATCGATTTTTTTTTTAATTCCTATTTTTTATTCTATATTTAATAGCTGATGTCAAAAGCTTATTAAAACATTTAATAAAGTTTATTTTCATTAAATATTTTTCGAGTTATGAAGCTTGAAAGTTACAGTATCACCTGAATAGAACATTAACATTATCCAAGGTATCCGATCGACAGTTAAAACTTCTTGAATGTTGTTCTAGATCATGAAATAACATATCACGCGCGCGCGCGCGCGTGTGTGTGTGCGTGCGTGCGCGCGTGTGCGTGTGTGTGTGTGTGTGCGTGCGTGCGTGTGCGTGCGTGCGCGCGCGCGCGCGTGTGTGTGTGTGTGTGTATCATATTAATTAACTTTATTTTAACATCAATAATTCGTTTTCGGATATATTTTAGCGCAATATCTAATTGTAAACTTAAATTTTTTTATGATGCTTCTTCATAAATTTTTTCAAAATAAAAATTTCATCCTTTGAATAATACCAAGAAAATATTACTAAAAAAAATACTAAAATAAGACTTTAGGATATGTACCATGTAATATAACAATAACCATAAGCATCTTAATAAAAGAAATACAAATACCAGCAAAAAGGGGGGACAGAATACACGTCGTTCGGATGGAATGTGCTTGACATTGAATAGTTTCACGACTGAGGCTCAAAGACTGGGAGTGTCTTGCCTCTCACCAATTTATGGGGGTTAGGGGCATCCCCTTTCGAAGGCATTTCGTCACTCACTTATTCCACGAAATCTAGTCGCTAAAAATACGATGCTTGGAAAAGAGTCGATCCCTTTCAATTCAAAGGAGAAACAGCGATTTCAACATAAAGATTTAAATATAAGTCTACCTACATATAAATTCGTAATATCTCATGACTTCCGCATCTGTAAAATTAACACGACATTCTATTAATATAAAAAAAATAATAACAGTTCCAGCAACACACACACACACACACACACACACACACACACACACACACACACACACACACTCTCTCTCTCTCTCTCTCTCTCTCTCTCTCTCTCCCTCTTCATAGTTTCTTATAAAAATAAAAAAGTTTTACACTTTTTATATTAAAAAATAAAAATCATGTGCTAACTTCGTGAATCTAGCATGCATTGTTAGACTTTTGTATTTAAATTATGTATATTAATAAAACTCGTATAATTAATAAAACTTGTATTATTTGAAACATCTAACTTTGATCGAAATGATGGTGTTCTTTGTCGTATTTGATGTATTCATATGTATAGTTGTTCTAAAGAATATATAAATGTGTTAGTAATATTTATTTTTTTTTGTATTTTACAAGGTGAAGTGTACTGATTCACAAAATTAGCGCACTATATTTTCATTTTCGATTTTTTAGTATAAAAAATGAGGAACTTTTTATAATTTTATAAGGAACTGTAGAACTATGGAGGGAGAGAGAGAGAGAGAGAGAGAGAGAGAGAGAGAGAGAG
>NW_017259255.1:1195480-1209546 GCF_001594045.1 Atta colombica | reverse complement strand
AGAGAGAGAGAGAGAGAGAGAGAGAGAGAGAGAGAGAGAAGGGGGGGGAGAGAGGGAGAGGAGGAGGGAGGGAGGGAGGGGGAGCTACTGTCATTTTTTATATTATAGAATGTCATGTTAACTTCATAGATCCATTCTTCCTGATTTTTAATATTTACGAAATATGAAATATTTATGACGATTATATATACAAGATGATAAATAAATGATGATTGATAAATAACGATAAAACTCTCGCATAGAGGTAGAACGGCCTGAGTCGAAAAGTTCTCTACTATTTTACAATTTTCGCAATAGTTAATAAGATATTAATTACTTAAAATTATTATTATAATAATCGACGTAAAGTTAGTTATTTATATTAAGATAGCACACGTAAAAAAGATAAAAAACTTACATCATAAATGATAACTTTTCTGACATCGCCACACTTCAGGCACTCGGATCGAATATCTTGCTGATATTCCAAGAGCAATTGGACTTCGTTGTCAAAATCCTCCGGTGCGAAAAGATTCTTTATGATGACAACCCTTTCGCATTTCAGCGGTTCGCCTCGCATACGCTCTGGTCGCCAGTCAAACAATCTGTAAGCAAACAAAGTACAGAATGATAAGAAAATAAAAATGCATTTACATTCAAATAAGCTACACAGAATTTGCGAGTTATCTTCGTGTCTTGGTACATTGTTAAATGTCAACATATCCAGAAAATTACAATTTATTTCATCAGAAAAGAAGTAACTTGATATTAACGTTGGCATTTAACACTAGTACCGAGCAATCATTACTATTTCTATTTTTTTATATTAAAATTATGTTTTGTGCGAAAGATAGAATTTTGAAATATTTTTAATAATTATGTCCTTTACATTCATAAAACATTTGCTTTTTCATCACTTTTCTTATTTTCATAATAATTCATTTACTTAATGTTCTTTTAATAGTATGGAACATTGGCATTTCTAGTGTTAACGATGTATCAAAACGGAGATAAGCGCAAATTGCGTAAATTCTTTGAAGAAAATATCCGCAGAAATCTTAAAAGTATTTGGATTTTAGATTGATAAATATTTCCTCTGAGGACTCAAATCTATATACATATATTCTTATTGATAATTACTTTATTCGAAACCATTAATAAATGATATAAACGGTTTATCTTTGACTATCGTTCTTATTGATAAAGATATCAGCGGGCTGATAGGATTCCACATCTGCCGATTCTTCGCATGATATCACGTCAGCACGCTGCTATCGTTACTGGAAGTGACGTTTCTCAAAGATTAAAGATGCCGACAAACGTCGCTGATACAGCATAAATTGGCGGCACCGAGCCGCATGGTCGAGAATAACTCGTCAAAGCTGTGAGAACAGTCGCAATGATCGATAAATCGTGGCTCACGATTCTCCTTCTTGGAATTACTTGAGAAAATGATGCCGATGGTTAGGATTATCATATCTGAATCACAAGAAAAGAGTACATATGTATACTTTTTTCAAAAAAAGATATTACTTCGGAAGGAGGGGATATAATTTTTATGCATATTAAATGTAGGTATTTAATCAAATAAAATTTCTAAAATTCATGAATTTTATTCAATTCTTATTAATATATTTTATAAAATTTTTATAAAATATTTTATAAAATTTTAATAAACGACCACACAAGTTTTAAGATCTTAAAAAGAGTATATGTACTCTTAAAAGGATAACTCTATCTCGATAGGGAATGTTATAGTGCTAACATAGATTCGACGAGACACGACGAGTGTCGAAAGAGTATGTTGCTGCAAAGACTACTTCCGGTCAGCAAACGTGGGCCCGTGCGTTCACCAATAACTGGTTTTCGCAAAGTTCAGGGCGTTGACCCTGTGCACGCGACCTACGCTGGATAACAAGAGGATGCTGCTAACGATGAAGGCGACATAGATACGTCGAGATTGAGCAATGCAATGAAATATGATGGCGCGAGAGTTAAAATCGATGTTAAATCACACGAAAAGCGACAAATATCTTTGAAAATATTTTATTTGAAGCCTTATCCTATCATTATGACTGCAGTTCTTAAATTTAATTATTATTATTATTATTATTATTACTTTTCTTATAACTTTAATTATTAATTATTATTACTTTAATTGTATCATTAAATATGTACAAAAGCATCAAAATCGCATCGAATTTTAAATCAAACGTTGTTTCTTCCTGAATCATTTAGAAATGCTCGATGTCACTTTCATCATTCGCGCGAAATAGTTACACGACACTGAAATACGCACGGGATAAAATCAATGTCAATTCAGTGCAATCGTTATACGCTTCGATTAACGGGTTAAGCCGCTGCAATCTGTCGGGAAGTGCGCCGTGCCCGTATAATTTTGGGTTGGTCTGTATGCAGACCGGCGCGGCGGACTAAATGCGGGTAATCGACGTGCGCAGCTGCCTTTGCCGGAACCGCCAACGCCAAGCAGTCTGGCGGCTGCAAACTCGGAGCCGATGGCAGTGCAATTATAAGAGCCTTTACACACACTGCAACACGTGTTACACGAGGCATGCATCACAGAGATACATGAAGGGTTTTTTCTGAATTACATGGTATCACGTATCATAAAATCACGCGTACAACGCGCTTCGTGATTCGAAGGCATCTCCTCTCGTGCTGTTTTAAACAAGCCACTTACGACACGCGTGCATCGCGGTGCATAGAAACCTTAATAAGATGCACACGCGTGGCGGCGGATGCACCGTGGATGAAACGTATCTTGATCCCCCGGGGATACGCCATCTCGCATGGAGCGAAAAGAGAGATGAATGGACCGGAGAAACCGAGGAGAAACGTGATCATTCCGATTTTGTAATGCGAATCACCGTGAGTTATACGGAGCGTCTCGAAAGGAAATGACATCACACTTTGAGTCAATGAGCTCACGGGGCAAAGGAATATTTAGGAATAAATTATATTTGTCTTAACGCAATCATATACAGGGTGTTTTAGAAATAGTTGGCTAAACTTTAAGAGCATATTTCACTCATTGTAAGGATGAAAAAAAGTCATATAAATATGGATTTGGAAACGCTTCCTTTCTAAATTATAAACATTTTTTTATTTTATACTTATACTTATATTTTATTTTATATTTATATCTATATTTTATTTTAAACTTGTATCTATTTTTTATTTTATACTTATATCTATATTTTACAGAACTTTTGCTGGAAATGATTTCCTTCCGCATCGATGCATGCCTCGCATCGACGTCGCATGGATTGTCGAAGACGTTCAAAAATTCTCGGAGAAAATCTTATATTTAAAATCTTATATTTTATATTTTTTCATACGCAGCAATAATATGATTTCGGAGTACTTCCATAGTAGCAACAGGAATATTATACATGAAAGTCTTAAGATGTCTCCATAAATAAAAATCCAAAGAAAAACGTGCGGGCTAATGGGTTCTCTTCTACCAATTCATTTATTGCTGTAATTATTATTCAGAAACTCTCGAGCAATACTAAAATGCTGGAGCTCCATCATGCATGAACCACATTTGATTACGTATCTGTGGTGGAACATCTTTTAATATTGGAGGGAATTGCGTTTTCAAAAATTGTCTGTAGTTGTTAACATTAGATGAGAGAAAAATCGATCCAAGAAGGAAATCTTCAATAATAGAAGTACAATTCATGAAACGTCGAAACAAGGCATGCCGACGTAAACACAAACAATTTAAATAAGAAATGTTTATAACTTGGGAAGAAAGCGTTTCCGAACCCGTTTATATCCTTACAATGAATGGAATATGCTCTTAGAATTTGGCCAACTACTTCTGAAACATCCTGTATATGTATAATATATACAGTGTTTCAGAAGTAGTTAGCCAAACTCTATACCCAACTCTATATCCAAGTGTTCGACATTAACTGTTTTAACGAACATTTAAGATAATTTATTCATAAAATTTGTAGAAACTCACTTTTCCTGCATCTTCTTCTGTCGTTCCTTATCCTTTTTTTTTCTCTTCGGTTTCAACGCGGGATCATATTCGCCCTTCATTTGAAACTTCGCCCTCTGAACCGACAGTGTTTTTCCCCGGATTTGCGAACCATCTAAAATTTTCAATGCCAGATCCACCGACTCTACCTAAAACAAATCAAATAATCGATGATAAATTGCAAATTGGTTAAAGATCATTCGAGAATCAACGAAAAATAAATCAAGTGTTGTGCAGAAAATTTTTGCACGTCTTGTACTGAAAGTAATTAACACAGGACGTAAAAGAGGCGGCGTTAATAGGCTGCAGTTCCTAGTTATTGTATCAAAATAATGAAGATACTATTGTTATCTGACAATGTGTTCGCGATAAAGTTGATAATAAGCCATAGCAAAAATTGATTGATCAATTTAAATACATTTTATAAGCCGGCTACGCCCACGACAATCATTGAGTTTACATCGACAAAATAAATTCCAACTTACATGTAAAAGGCTTGACCGTGGATTTATGAAATGGGCGTATTCTCGATTCAGTAGCTATTTAATTAAATGAATCTGTCCTTTTATTGCGTAACCCAATTTTCCCAATAAAATTTGTTAATTTAAATTTTCTTGTTTATCGAGAAAATCGAGTATAATTTAATTTTAAAATATATCATAAAATTTAGTGTGGTACAAATGTACTTTTAAGTTACACTAGTAAATTAAATTTAATGTATAATTGAAATTTAATCTATAATTGAAAATTTATATAATATATTTGTACATATGCATGGAATTTAGAGTACTTTTTTCATAAAATTTTATGTGAATAGAATTTAAACATTATGTTTATTAAATGTATCTGCTTGAAGTTTGTTTCCGTTACATATAAGAGAGAGAGAGAGAGAGAGAGAGAGAGAGAGAGAGAGAGAGAGAGAGAGAGAGAGAGAGAGAGAGAGTGCACGTAAAATACTTAAGGATGTTTCATACATATTTTCAAAATGATAACAAAATTATGAAAAAAATTACAAATTATTCTAAATCACGTTTGAAAATAATATGACAAATTTGGCGATGATTTACTATCTGGATCATAAATTACTTTAATAAATAGTAATATTTTGTTAATCTGTACTCTAATAAAAATATATGGAAATGTATCATATTATAAAATAAATGATAAAAATATCTATTTTTTAAATATAAGTACATTATATATTCAAGATTATTTATGTAGAGTTACATTACGATGCATGAACTAGTCCAATAAATAAACAAAATATTTATTTGTTCTATATCTTTGTAATCAATGAATTGAAATGAAACTTTGCATAAATTATTTTAAAATATTTAAAGTACTTATAAAAGAAAATGTAAATTTTTTATCATTTTTTAAATTTTAATTTTTAACAATAAAAATAATAACAAATAAAATAAATAAACTACAAAAATGTGTTATTAAATAAAAATATAATCTTATTCACACAACTTTCATATATATATTTGTTTATTTGAAATGTAAATATTAAATTTTCAAATTTAATTTTCTTTGCAGGGATTATACGTCTAATACATCTTTAACATTTGAAGACACTTTTAATAAGAATTTTCTGAGTTGTATTACGCGAAAAAGAAAAATATTTAACAGAACTTTAGCATACAGAAGAGGTAAAAAAAAATTGATGACTCTAAAGATCAGAAGATTAAAAGGAAGCTAAAATTAAACGTAAATTCCAAACCTAAGCCGACAACTACGGATTATATCGTCAAAACTAAACTATATTTCTTAATAGCTTCAAAGAAATTCTATGGAACTCTCGTATATGGATAAGTCATAAAAATGTAAATAATTTATCGTTTCGATACACATTTGTGGAGGTTAATATACACATATATATAGATTATCAACTGTATTCGCAAACATTCTAAGAATTATTTTGAGCTGTTGCACTAGCGTTCGCGTTTTGAACATTAGATGTCAAAAAGCGTATAATGTATGTATCAGAAATAGCAAAACCATTTCAGAGCAGTAATGGTGTCACGCTTATTTACAAAACCCGTAAAACCTCAGCAGCTTAGCGCCATTTTAACCGTGACTTCATGCCATTCATAGGCGGATACTATGAATAGGAAATAAGGATTTGCTACTGCCTCTCTTTTTTCGAAGAAAGATACGACAAATAAGAATAATGCTCCTTTTATAGCAACGGAAATTCTCAGGGAAGAAATGCTTGATGATATCCGGCGAGATAAGATTCTGCCAACCTTAAATTCGGTGATTGAATATCTCGAGACAGTCTGCATAATGCAGCAACTGGTCCTTGTTTCATATGCATTTGGTGTGATAATACGCGATGAGACAAACGTGACTAGAATGATGACTATCTAAATATGCACACAGAGCGATGTCACAACGAAGAATGACGTAATGATCTCCGAGACAAGTCTCCCTTGTAAAGATGACCTAAAAAATAGCTTCCCTGCTATATGCTCGATATCTTTAAGATCGAGACATCGAGCGAAGGCTATTCCAGGAAGTATTCAAAGACGATCATAATGATTTACCGTCACGTGTCGACCCACTTAGGCAAAATTCTTGGGTCCGAAATGATCCCCGCCGCGTCTCCTTTTACTTTACTATTTCAACATGTCTACCAAACCGTTCAAAATAAGAAATAATTTTGACTACTCGTAAAATTGCTATAAATCGAGAGTTTATAGCTAATTAGCAATACCATGATGTAAGACGACAAGGTATTATTTCCAAGGAATACGCTAAGAGAATGAATTTGAAGCTAAAGTTGATTGGCTAATATTCCAATATATCGAAGCTCTTATACGCAGGAAAGTGCATAGACCAAAATTTGGTTATTTCCAGTATTATTATCGCCATTATGCGCAGTGGTACAGCTTGTATTCTTATATCATAAGCAATCTTCGTGAAGAAAGTTACATAGAAAAAAAACACAACAGCTACAATTTTAGTATTTGTATTCATCATTCATATGAAAGTTCTAGACTCAAGGATATCTATACGAGAAACAAGAATCACGTAAACACACCTTAAGAACCTGTGGACATAAAGGGTCTCGCCGTTCCTTTCATGCATCATCCTGTAACACCCACATGCCAGACAACTTCAAGGTTCCATTCTTTTTCTTTCAACACGTCTCGCTTTCGCTTAGCCCTTAGCTGGTGGGACGCGAGCGGAAAGCGACGTGACTGTTGACGTCATCATCTCCGCACAGGACTTGAAAAAGTAATTTAAATGGGAGATCTCCTTTCTCAATTCCTATCGCATGATCTGTCTCATGTCACGAAACCAGTATTATTTCCCGCTGCAACCGTTCCTGTGTGATTCTGATAAGGCATTTACGCGATGTCAAGGAAGTACATGCAATTCATAATAATTATTTTCCTCTATTAAGGTCAATTTCTCGGAAATACTTAACTTAAACAAGCATTTTGCTAAAGACAAGATTAAGGAGGAAAAAGCACAGCTATCCGTACGTCGACTAGGCAACACGTGAAATGGTAATCTATATAGTTGACATGTAGACATAGATCATCGTTGTTCGCGCGTAAACGCCCAGCAGTGATTAAAATGCCGGTTCTGTGGATACGATTCCAGTCTTTCCAGATCCGTAACTCGACCGTGGCAGCTACCAATGGGATTCGACTTATTGTCAGACTTCTCGACCACCCAGACACAGCTCCCGCGGTCATCTCGCAACACGGCTTATGTTAGATCACCACAATTATAGTATACCCTCGCATCCAGTTCATGTTAAATTACACGTGTTTTCTTCCAGTCGATGTATACACGTAATACATGTTACAAGTCAGTGACGCAGTCACGCGTCACTGAGAAAATATTCTCACATCTTACAGGCAAGACATTCAAATTCATCTCAAATTGATTTTCTACAAACTGTTAACACAGATCGTTTGCACAGATAGTGTGCATAAATGTTGCAATAAAAGCGTACATTCATTAAGGCTTTTCGTTTTTTACGACTGTCCATCTATACGTGCTAATGAGCTTTCTAGTTTCCTCTCTGTGTAATCACAACTAACGTACTAAGAATACATAAATTAGACAATTACGTGACTGCTCACGAGTGTGCTTCCCGATAAGATAAGTTTCTCTGAATATAAACGTCGTGATGTGATTTCTTGCATGACTAATACGCGTAACTGATGTAATTGCATTACATTTAATATATCGATTTAAAAATTCATAAGGTAATTTAAGGAAGAACATCAAGCTATCATAGTACGAGATGCTTAATAGATGTAAAACGCTACGTATGTATAGAAGACAGCATCTGAAATATCCATTTATCTGCATATAACGTTGATTAATGACGAACGGCAAGATTTCGAGGCGCCATGGATCATCGTTATTGTGAGATGTCGTGTATCTAACATGCTTCGGAACGAACACTGACGTTCCCTTTAAGCAACTATAGTTAGCCGACGTCTATTATCATTACTGGCGCTCGGCCAAATTTCTCGCCGAGATGCATTAAATACCATGGCTACGCACGCGACGTGACAATTCATTAAAACTTTTAAAAGAACAGATCTGAAAAAACTTTTTTTCAGAAATTTTTTCTTAAATAAGAAAGAAATGTCCTCATCGATTATCTTTTCTTGCAACTTTGCTCCGTTAACGACACATACTTCACAGTTCTACATAATTCGCATTCCAATAACCGCCGCAACATCCGTAAGTAAAGAGACAGGTTGAAGTGCAAGGCTGAGGAACGCATTGAAGAAGATTCACTTGAGACAGGTGGAAAGAAGCTGACGACGGAAGATCATTTGAAATTCTGTTTTGACTAGAACGTAAAAATCTATTGCATATACAGCAATATCTCATTGCTTTCTTAACTCATGCTTATTTTTACTATTTTTAGACGCAAAAGAACGAGGGCTAAATGATAAGGCGTGTTGACGCGTTGAATTAAACACGGTGCGAAGTGTGCGACGAGAACGTGTACATTACGCGGAACGCTGACTCAACTAAAGGATCATACTGAATTATCATTAAAATGATTGCATGGTTGGTGCTACGCCTACGCTATTGACATTTAAGATCGTGATTGTCCCACTAATTTGCATCGCACGAAATTCCAGGGATGAGTCAGCCAATTACACTTGATGATCGCGCATGTAAGTTTTATTACATCGTGGCCGATTTACAGTTACGGTATAACCGAACGTGTCATCGCAAGAGATGCGTACGCTGAATTTTTAATAACCTAATTTGCCTCACGAAATTATCACGCCAGTCAAGAGATCTTTAACTTAAAGAGTTGTAACGAGTAGTTATATGAAACTCTTAACAGTTTTTAATGGAAAGAATTTAAATCGAAATACTCGAAATATTCGACGGCAGATAAAAAAAACACTGCAATTTAAAATTGATAAAGTGTTTCTCATTAGACATGCGACATTCATTACAAAATAATTTCCTACTCTTGCTAGAATAATATATCGCTGTATCTTACAGCCCTATCTTGAGTAGTACCAGCTACCACCATCCGGCTTCCTTTGAGATGTGTATTTTGGGATACATTTCACTTTGCAGATAAATGTCGGGAAGCTACGGGATGTTTCTCGAACTAACTACAAGAGTAGAATTTTGATCGACAATTCGCTCAAATTAGAATAAAATATTTTTTTATAACGTAATGGATGCTGGACTTAATTAAAAAAGAGAAATCTGTTTATATATCCTGTAGATACTGAATTGTCCAATCTCACAAAGAGTAATTCGTTTGATCTTTAACATATTAAAATATCATGCATTGATCTTGACCTGACCTTGCAAGTTCTAGCAAGTCATTCATTTAATATTTATTTCTTATCTGATTTCCGTTCTTCTAACGAGACGAGCATATCTTCGCCTTTATTGTATCTTATCGAACTACTACAAAATTTCCGCGATAAAACTCTTCCCATATTAGGAGCAGCGTGTCTCTTTTCGTACGAGATGACACTACGTGTTACGAGCGCATATACACGCGGTATATTTTGCAAAACCGGTTTCCGGAATTCCATAAGATCTGAAGTGTGCACGAACATATAATACACGGATGCGCTCATAAAAATTGTCGTTTTGTTTCTCATCGCATTTGCGCCGCAGGCGAGCACACCGGCACCACAATTAAGAACTGTTAACGCTTCGGTATTTGACTAACGACAAACGTTGCAGAAATTACGGCTTTGTAAATTGCTAATTTACACCGACGAAATTTCTCCGTAAAAAAAAACGTCTCATGAATGGATATGAACATCGTCAATGGCGAGACGTCTATCACTTCTTTCCTCCGGCTATTGACGATTAAATGATTGAAGATGCTGAATGAAATGTTACTTGTTTCTTTTAGTGATCAATAAAACTTAACATTGCTTTACAAATATTCTTTACGTACGTTGAATATCCTATACGTTGGATATGGAAAGAACAAACTAAATATTTACTAAATGTTTATTAAATGTAAACATTTCTATTTGATTACATTTGATACATTACAAGAGATCATTTGATTTTACTATCATTTTTTATTGAGTAAATATTTTTTTATTTACTGTGAATAAATATTTAATTATATATTGAAAAATGTTAGTACTGAAAAAAAATATTATATGTTTTATTGGGATTTAATAAATTTTTTTCTCCTTGTCAGTGTAGACAGATCTAAAAATAATTTTGTTGAATCAAAACAATTATGTAAGAATCTCAAATATGAACAATATTGAACAAAAAGTTTTAACATTCTAGTAATTAATTTGAACGTCCTACATAATTGTTTTGATAGTTCAATAAAATTATTTTTAAATCTATAGCTAGTTAAATTTTTAGATTTTTAGATACTTCAGCAAAACCCTTCATTGCGTGCATCCTTATAAGATGCAGTTTTAATGGATCTTCCCGCGCTGCTTCGAAAGCTTCCTTTTGCGGTAAATAAAATGCACATAAAAGAAAAACGCATCCGCTTGTAAATCTAGTCAGAACAACTTCAGTCAGATCGAGCTCCTGATGGTTCGATTGCAGTGGTGATAACAGTTTACTGTTTGTACACTACACGATTAAATTTTGGAAGAATAATGCATTCCAATTTTTCTTAGATATTATCGAATACATTATCAAGTAATATTTCACTTATAACTTACTCTTCTACTCTTGAGAGAGATTTAGGAAACATGTAACATACATCGATATCTTGTTTACATCTTAATTTTGTTTAATATGACAACTTGATTTAAAATAAAATAAAATTACCATTGCTATTTTCTTCATTTATGTTTTTAAGTTTTGCATATATGTATATACATGTGTGAATATGAAATATTGAAAATAAAATCTAATTTATAAAAAAACATGATAAATATTTATTCTATCTTAAATATTAATTTTAGATATCACAAAAAATTTATGCTTAAAAAAACAATTAATTTGTAAACTTAGTGTATGAAATTCATGTGGAAATTCAGGAAATTTGAACGTATTAATAAGATTATTTAAGCGTGAAAAAAAAATGAGCTAACTCTATTAAATGACTAACTCTTGACGTAATATTATAACTCTTTTAAATGGCTGATTAGACGTACTATTACACTAACGTAAACTATGGTGACGGTGATTCTCAAGCTATAAACATGATCACTGTATCTACATCTCCATAATGCCTGACGTAATATCTAGAATTACTTGAATCTGTCAATCGTACCATTGTGATTTCAGGCACGCAATCGTCAGCCCACCCCAAATTGCAATTCCGCGAATTGCAGCATTCCCGGTGTACCTTTCAAAGCATCAGGAATGCACAAATGAATCGCCGTCATATTAATTCGTAACATCACTCCCATCGTCATCCGCGAAAACACGGCCTGTATTTATGTGTGATAAAAAATAAAATGAAAATCGTGCTTTGATGTCACAGGTATACAAAAAAATTTTTTTAATTCCAACACGTAATATTTAAATACATTATTTAACCTTGATTAAACATGCAATATTCAAAAGTTTTAATATATTAATACTTCATCATTATCATCATCTATTATAAGCTATTATTATTTATATTTATTGCATGACGTATGCAAAAATAGCTATCTCTTGTACGAAGATGGAGAGAAACGTGAATTTATCTAAATTATGCAACCGCGATAGCGACTAAGGGCGTCGTATAGAGTGTATAATAGTTATCACAAATGTGCAGTCGGTGTATTTTTCAGAGATAAAATAGAACAGACACGGCATTTTTGACATTGCAATGCGATAGTCAGATTTTCAGAATACATCATTTTTTTTCGAGTATCGTATCATGTTTTTCGAACTATGCTGAATCTCCCTAAACGATAAACCAGTAAGAATAATTAAACTTAAGATTCGCGAAGTCTGATTCGACGATGACAAATTACGCTTTTAACCTCGCGATATCTTAGATATTTATTGACATTTCGTTTTCTAGTATTCTTTACTACATTCTAATCAGCGCCATTTAAACGTTGACTCTCCAAAAAGATACTATCGAACGATAGACGTTAATGCACCCAATTGGCAGGCTGCCACTAAACGGAAACGCTCATCTGATAGATCTCGTCTCGATGATATTTTAGAAGTGTATATACGCTCAATTTGAGGTCGTCACGCTTTCACAGTATTCTCACATTGTTCATAATTATGTATATAAAAATTGAATTTATCAGTGGCGGAATGTTTTTATGTTTTTTCATTGCTTACAATTACATATTGCATATAATCATTGTAAGTAATAGTTGACTCTCCATCTAAACATAATTTAAGTTAAGCGGAATTATAATCGGTAAACAAAAATATCGAAAGTTATTACTGAATTATTTTTCCATATAGCTTGATTAAGGATATTATACGTATAGTGCATGCAAAGAAAACCACATTTGGAAGTGTATTTAATATTTACACTTCAAATAAACTATATACATATGAAAGTTGTGTGAATAAGATTATATTTTTGTTTAATAACACATTTCTGTAGTTTATTTATTTTATTTGTTATTATTTTTTTATTGTTAAAAATTAAAAAAATTTTTTAAATAATTTAAAAATTTACATTTTTTTATAAGTAGATACTTTAAATATTCAAAATAATTTATGCAAAGTTTCATTGCAATTTAGAAACAAAGATGTAGAACAAATAAATATTTTAATTACTGGACAACTAATTCGTGCATCGCAAATAATCGTTTACGTAAATAATCTTGAATACATAATGTATTTATACTTAAAAATTGAGATGTTTATCAATTATTTTATATAATACATTTCCATATATTTTTATTAGAGCACAGATTTAAAAAATACTACTATTTATTAAAATAACTTGATTTAGATAGTAAGCCGTCATCAAATTTGTCATATTATTTTTAAACATGAATAATCTGTAATTTTTTCATAATTTTGTTATCATTCATAATATTGTTATTTTAAAAATATGTATAAAATATTCTTAATTCTATACTACTTCAAATTATGAGCGCTATAAATAATGACAATCATATATTATTTTGTGCTTTATGTATCCTTCCTTCCTATTCCTTTTTATATAATTAACTCTACATCATTTGATACAATAATAATAATTCGGTAGTTTTAATTATTCACAGAATCCTGATTGCTGATAAAGTGCTCTCGGCATTGGATGGTCTGAAATCTTCTCTTATTTTGTTGCAAAGTTACTAATACTTATTCTACGCTCCGTTTTATGATAATGATATTGAGTGCAATGTGTTGAGGCACTTCAGCTTTGTTGACGCACAGTTTCTCAAACATTTTGCGAGTAGTCGCAGTTTCATCAAGTTTGTTCAACAATTCCTATATCGTTGACGCGTAATTATCGCACGTTCTATGCTTGCTAAGTTCATATATCCTTGAGATTTAAGACGGTTTGGTGATTATTATGCAAAGCGTGAATAGAAGTCATTAAATTGTACGCGTTCGTATGTACAACGTATAAATTCCGCTATTTCGAAATCATTTTAATCAAGGCAAACGTTAGACATTAAAAGAATGCAGATTTAATGCAGATTTAATTATA